>NW_021423393.1:0-218 GCF_001605985.2 Dendrobium catenatum
TAGACGAAGTCCGGGCCTCAGGTGATGGTCTGGGCAAAAGTTCATGCCTCGGGTAGTGGTCCGGTAGAAGTTTAGGCCTTATGTGGTTGTCTGGCAGAAGTCTAGGCCTTAGGTGGTGGTCTGGCAGAGCAACGATGTTAAGCAGTGGTCTGACAGAGGTGAGGGCCTTAAGTGGTGGTCTAGCGGAGCAACGACGTCAGGCGGAGGTTCGGCAGAGG
>NW_021423394.1:0-245 GCF_001605985.2 Dendrobium catenatum
GGTGGTCGAGGAGGAGCTTCTTCCTTCTCTTCCTTCTTGCTTCTTGCTTCTTGCTTCTTGCTTCTTGCTTGGCCTCTCTCTTGTGAAGAATGAGAGCTCTATTTATAGATTTTCTAGAGTGGCATAGCTCGTAAATAGCCACGAGATCATGGGTGAATAGGGAGTGGTTGGATGGACGACCGATATCGAACCCCTTGATCATGGACCGTTCGTCAAGCATTTGGAGGCCTTAATGATTTCGGAAT
>NW_021423395.1:0-388 GCF_001605985.2 Dendrobium catenatum
GAATGAGGGAGGCACAAATCCCTTTGGGTAAGGAACTACATCAAACTCTTCTGGGTAAGGTCTACCTTTTGGAGTATATGACGCACTTTGAGACTCTGCTAATGCCTCCCTTACTTGCTTTTCTACCATTTTCTTTAACTCTTTGGATGGAGAAGCCTTTATTTCTGGATCTTGCTGGTGTTCTTCTATAGTTTCAATTGATTGTTTCTTTCCTACCACCTGAATAGGCTCGGGTTGAGAAGACTCAACCTGTGCTCGTGATGGTAAAGGACCCTGATTTTGGAAAGAAGTCATAGTGGCCATCATCTCTTCTATCTTCTTCTCCATATTTGAAATCTGTTCATCTTTTTGTTTTAATTGCTGTAAAAGACGTTGAGTTAAGTCCGGC
>NW_021423396.1:0-1066 GCF_001605985.2 Dendrobium catenatum
TTCAGTACTCTGTATACCCGGGCTGAAAGAGTTTCAGGCTCTTTCTTCCTTGGAGGGATTGGAACTTCAGGCCGTCGATCCCAAAAGGATTTCTTCAGCTCACCAGTAGAGCTGTTTCTTTTGACCTACTTCAGATTTGCAAACCCATTCCGGGTTGGAATGTTAGCTTCAGACTCTTGGGCCGGCAGGTTGGAAGGGTGGAATGGGAGTTGTTGATGCTGAGCTCGGAGCTCAGCGTTCATCTTCCTTCTTTGCCTCCTTGTAGGCCTTCCTCCAGATGAGGAGGCCTCAGCATTGTATTTTCCAGTGCAGATAACCTGGTCGGTAGAGTGGTGGTGTTTGCAGCTACCACAGAAACTCTTCCACCATTCACAATTCTTCTGGTGGTTAGGGCCTCGGGCTGTGACAACCTCTTGAACACAGAAATCCTCCTACGAGGATTTTCAGCAATAGGTCGTTGTGCCGGCAGATGCACACGACGGATGACAGCTTCATCAGTATTGAGTCTTCTGGCAGACTTCTCAACATTCCTACCATTCACAGGAATAGCGGCATTCCTTGCAGTAATCGCCGGGAAGTCAATGCTACCAAATTGGATGGTAGCTCCAGTGTTTCCGGTCTCAATAACAGCATTCGCCAACTGAATCCTGGCTCCTTGTCCCAGTTGGACAGTCATCGGGGTGTTCTGTAGATCCATCTGCATAAATGAAAGGCAAGGGTTAGTAATCAGAATCTAATACATCACCCCGCACTTTTAAAATTTAGTGACTTGCACAGAACACAAAAACAAAAATAGACCAACAATGATTAGCATAAGCAAGCAATAAATATAATTTTAAAACTCTATTGAATGCTAAATGAATTTGTCAAACGATCATTTTAGAAAATTTAGAGTTTTAATCATTAAACGATCATTTTGAAATACTCAAAATTATGAGTATGGGTTGATACGGCTGCTACTATAGCTTATAAATGACTAGCCAGAGATGGAAAGAGAAACCAATCCCTAGTGGAGTCGCCAGAAATCTGTGGGCTCCGAAAATTAGGCCTCGGCCTCCACTCGCTT
>NW_021423397.1:0-219 GCF_001605985.2 Dendrobium catenatum
AGCTCAAATTCAGGGCGATACTCTGAATGATTTTCCTTTGATTTGAACTGATCGGCCGAGACGATCATGAGATCAGCCTGGATGATCAAGCCAGATTTAAATCATCCAGTTTGCATTCAGGGCGATGCTCTGGCTGATCTTCTGATATTTGTACTGATCGGCCAGGACGATGTCCAAATTGGCCTGGACGATATTATCAGTAACTTGCAATTAATGAGC
>NW_021423398.1:0-331 GCF_001605985.2 Dendrobium catenatum
GGAAGGTGCTTAATCTCTCATACCAAGCCCTATGTGCCTGCTTTAATCCATATAATGCATTTTTCAATTTGAAAATATAATTTGGGTATTTAGAATTTGTAAAACCTGGAGGTTATTCTACAAAAACATCCTCTTCAATTACCCTATTTAAAAAGGCACTTTTCACATCCATTTAAAACAATTTGAAACTCTTAAAATAAGCAAAGGCTAACAAAACTCTAATTGCTTCAAGTATAGCTCCAGGGGCAAAAGTCTCCTCAAAATCAATTCCTTCAATCTGATTATACCCCTTAGTAATTAATCTAGCCTTATTTCTAATGACAATTCCTGA
>NW_021423399.1:0-262 GCF_001605985.2 Dendrobium catenatum
GATTAATTCTAGAAATTAAAATATAGATCGAGTATGCATGAAAATTGAGCCATTCAAACATAGTGACATCTCTAGCCTAAAAAAAATTCCAATGATTTCAAAATTCATTTAGCAATTTGACTAATTAATTCAAATTTAACCCATTTATTTAGCCTTAAAACTTCAAAATTTTTTAAGAAATTCAAATTAAATCATAAAATTACAAATAATATACCAAATTGACCAACCTTAACTTAAGAAAATTAAAATCCCCTTGATTTGA
>NW_021423400.1:0-366 GCF_001605985.2 Dendrobium catenatum
AGAATGGAATAACACCTGCAATGAATCCTCCAAAAAATCAAGAAAGAGGTGAAAATTTTTAACACATCATTGATAAAATTAAGAAAATCGACCATAGATGTGTTGATGCGATAATAGTAAAGGATTTTCCACAGATAATCAGTAAAATTTCAGTGATAACACAGCTTCAGAATAATATACAGGAATTTCAGCTGCAGCAATACGATGCTATAATTCACACAGATGTGCTTCAATGGAAACAAATTAAGACGCAGTTTAATAGAGAAGCAGCAATTGATACAATTAACATTGAGATGATACCTACAGAAACTATTATGGATAACAGGGCAAGATAAATGACTAACACAGTAATGAGAATACAATCTT
>NW_021423401.1:0-485 GCF_001605985.2 Dendrobium catenatum
AGAGGGAGGGAAACCATCAACGGTGTTTTCTCCCTTTAACCAATTTAGAAATTCTAATTATTGATAAAAAATCTCCAAAATTTAAGAACAAGGAAAAATCATCATAAAGAAAATAAAAGTAAAAACAACTAGCACAACTAACCAAAAAAAAAAACATAGCAATAATTAAAATGCAATTCAAGAATTTGTTAAGCAGCAAGTTTAAGCAGTTATAAGTTGCGAGCCTCCGTTTGTCCAAGTATCCTATGCTCTCATGAGGTCTTTGGTGAGAGCCTAAAAAATCATCAAATGTTAGATTTTGGAACCCAAATAAGTTTGGGTCCCTTCTCATGAAAAGTATAATGTAATGCATGTGTGTTATGTTGTGAATTATGCAATTTTGGTCTCCACACCCAATATGTACTACGGTGAACAGTGCAAGTGTGTGAGATGTGTCCTAGAAAGCCACTTGAAAAGCATCTAACACCAGGAAAAGGATTTCTTAA
>NW_021423402.1:0-206 GCF_001605985.2 Dendrobium catenatum
CCTCAACGACCTCACCTAGAGTCACCTTACCAGTTGCACACCTTTGATGGCTCATCGGACCCTTACTACTTTAGGGAATGGGCTAGACAACTAGAGGACTATTTTGAAACACGACATATCCCCGAGTCCCACCAGGTTAGCATCGCTAAATCTCACCTCAAATGTCAGACTCTTCAATTTTGGGTAAGATTGGAAGATCATAGAGA
>NW_021423403.1:0-422 GCF_001605985.2 Dendrobium catenatum
ATCACCGCGCCATTTTGAAGTTTTGCGTTACTTTGCCATGAAAAATGAAGTTTTCGGTTGGAGATGCCCTTAATAGGCTTCACAGTCAACAAAGGGTGAAAAAAAAAAGAATTTTAGAGATTATTAGCATAATAAATGAGGTCACTCGGTCATGCCGAATAAATTGGATATAAGACTAGTCGATTGAGAATGATAGAGATAGGTGGTGTAGAATAAGGTTATAATTCTAATACTTTAAGTTATGAATAGAAGACGAAGAGTCATATGACAAAAAGCTTTTATCAACAATAATGTATAAATTAAAATATATTTGGAGTGACACATCCATCAATGCACAAAAATACACCTCTTAAAAAAAAACCCCGCAGGGGCGTTGCCCCTTAACTGAACGAGCTCAAGAACCTGCAAAGAAGATGAAGGAA
>NW_021423404.1:0-1050 GCF_001605985.2 Dendrobium catenatum
ACTTCATTAAGAACCTCCTGTGGATACGTTCCTCTTAACAGAGTACTATAAAATTTACATTAGTCCAAATATTGCATGAACCGGCTAATCTCTGTCAAAAGAATATGCTTGTTTGTAGGTCGGGATTAACATTTAGTGTTTTTCTTCTATCGATTTATCTGCTAGCATGAGATAAAAGAATTCTGTAATGGCTCTTCTCTAGTTATCTAATTATGGTTATCATGGAGTTTTTTTAAGCTATTCTTCAAACTTTCTTCTTGGTGCTGAATGTGACGGACGTGAAATTTTGGTAATTTTTTTTATCAATATTGATTCATAACTTGCAGGTTTTGTATAGGGTACTTGAGCAGGAATATGTTATTCCTAGACGCTTATTAATGACCGGCACACCAGTGCAGAATAATCTCTCTGAACTTTGGGCATTAATGCACTTCTGCATGCCAGCTGTGTTTGGGACATTGGAAGAATTTGTTTCCACATTCAAGGATGCTGGAGATTCACTAGCAGGTCTCTTGCTATAAGTCATGTTCCTGGCTCCGTATTTCTGTAACTTGTTTGGATATAAGTCTAAAATCCTCTTACAGTTAAGCTCTTAATTTAGTTCATCGGGTGATTTAATGTGTTTAAAGCTTACAACCATATTGGAAATATTATCATCATCATCATTTTTAGCTTCATCTTGACTATTTACGGTGGGCTTAATGTGTTGTGGTAGTCTTTGGCATTTAATATGATGGGGTGGAGTTTGGACATATTCAAAAAATAAATAATTAAATAAAGTAGATGTTGTATGTGTCACGACCCGGCCCGGTTAGCTCGCAAGTGCGAGGCGGGAACAGAGGTTGGATAGGATGGAATAAACCTGTAGATTTTTTGTGAGAGTTTAGATTGTTTGGATCCATTCTTTTGAAGAACTCTCTATGTACATGTTTCTTTTAAAAAGATGAATGAAAAGTTGAAAATTTTAATTGGATTTCTTTAGTGACTCTTTCATTTTATAGTGAAAATTGCTTGGTTTTATGTAGATTTTGATGAATCTGCTATGAAGGT
>NW_021423405.1:0-268 GCF_001605985.2 Dendrobium catenatum
GATCATCTTGGACGATTTTACTTAAACGATTTGAAACGACCCCATTTGTACATGTGTACAAAATGTCTTCGTACAGCTGATCGTCCCGTACGAACTAGGTTCGTCCGGTACGAACGGTTAATACTAGGTTGGTTCTAGAAACTGCTGAAAACCGTTCTAAGTCGGTTAATCGTTTGGACGAAAATTTATTCGTCTAGACAAAATTTTTACAGAGGATCGATCATCCTAGATGATTATTTATTTCGTCTGGACGAAAATTTTCCAGAGG
>NW_021423406.1:0-249 GCF_001605985.2 Dendrobium catenatum
CCATCTTCAAGTTCTTCAGGTGCAGGCTCAAGCTCTACGGGCTGATCTTCACAATCGTCAGCTTCATAAACCTCTTCAGTATTATCATCATCATATTCAATTTCCCTGCATTTAATGGCACGACACGTCTCCCCTTGGGAATGTCTTTGCACAACAAATCTGAGACCTCTTCTATCGAAAATATCTTTTCTTCGTAACATATGGGGATTTCATCGATACCAAAGCTTCAAGCAAAGTTGAAGTTGTTGC
>NW_021423407.1:0-202 GCF_001605985.2 Dendrobium catenatum
GACATAGAACCAGAAAGGAGAGATTAAGGGTTCAACGCTCTACCGAAGTTGAACTGGGGTTGAACTAGATGATATAATAAATATGAAAGTTATTTAAATAAAATTTAAGTGACAGAATAATCATGTAATAATATAGTTTTTTCATTAAAAAATAAATAGAATTCACACATTAATAATATCTTATGTAATTTTTAATTTAAAG
>NW_021423408.1:0-277 GCF_001605985.2 Dendrobium catenatum
ATAATACCCGCCAATCTGCCGTCCATGTCTGCCTGTCGCAAGTCATCGATCCACGGTGAAGAAGAATGCAGTGCAGCGACGCCGACGATGAAGAAGAAAGCAACGGGTGAGGGCAACAGCGTTTCTTTTCCCCTCTCAAACCCGCTTCGGATGCAGCCTGCGGCCCTTGCAGCTTTAAAACTAAAAAATTGATACGAATAAATTATTGTGATGTGCCGTTTGCGGCTCTTTTTTTTTTTATTTTTTTCTGTCTGCCCGCCTTCTGCTTGCCTAAAAT
>NW_021423409.1:0-202 GCF_001605985.2 Dendrobium catenatum
CATACCTTCAAATTCTGCCTTTTGCAAATATTTACATGTTGGAGTGCCAATCCATACCTCCGGAGTAAAATAAGGTAGGAATATTTATCTCAACAAGAACACGGGTTACTGATGAGGGCATCAGATTTCGCCATGTGTACCATCGCCGGGGATGACGATCGACGACCCTGATTCAGAGTCTTTACCTATGATGCTTAGTTCT
>NW_021423410.1:0-276 GCF_001605985.2 Dendrobium catenatum
AGTAATAGATCCCAAGCTAAATTAAAAAAAATCAATTAATTAAAAGTATAATGATGGTTTCAAACAGGGGCGGATCCAACTTCTTTTTTCAGGATGGGCAAAAAAATTTTTTTTTTGGGGGATGGACAAAAATGCTTAGGATTGATTAAATGAGGGCAAAAAATTTTTTTGAGAGGGGGCAAAATACCCAAAATATCCAAAATATTTCAAAATATCTCACTAAAATTAAAAAACAAATTTTTTGAGGGGGGGCATTTACCCCCCTCAACTAAATGG
>NW_021423411.1:0-1127 GCF_001605985.2 Dendrobium catenatum
CATTCTTTCCAAAATCAATAATCTAAGATTTCAAATTTTTCTAAGTGCATAAATACTAATTAAAAAGTGAAATACAAAATAAGAAAACATCACAATTGCAATAATAATATTATAATGATGCAGTCTAAATAAAATACATGAAAATGACAATCTTAATAAAAACAAGTTATAAGCAAATCTTAAATTTTGAAAAGTTAGATTTTCTAATGAATTTAATTTTTACTTACAATTTAAGATAAGGTAGAATTAAGATTAAAATTCAAATGATTTTTATAAATACTAACAAACATTTCAAAACTAAAACAAAATACATGAACATATATTGATATCAATGAAATATTTTACAATTTAAGAGCCAGATATCAATACAATTACAAAACATCTAATGAAAGGAAGATACAAACAACAACAACTAATAAACACACTAAGAAAAACACATAAAATAAATGCTAAAATCACTAAGGAGGATCCTGATCTGGAGGAGGAGGAGGATGAGTTGCACCATCAAATATATTAAAATAAGTACTCATTATTAACATATTGTTGTTGATATCATTCATTTGCACCATTATAAAACCCATGTCATTCTGATATTGTGCAGCCTGCTGTTGAAGATGAGTTTCAATTTGTTCAAAATGATGATAAAAATGAGTCTCTAGTTGATCAAATCTTTGAACCAAATCTTGATAATTTGGTTCATTGGCAGGAGCATGTGCACCTTCTGGCTCTTCTTCTGTATCACTAATGACATGTGCTTTACCTTAGTCCTCCTTGAAAATCGCTCTAAAAGATGCATCATTGTATAAGAACGGTTCTTCAAAATCTTGATAAGGATGAGTGATGTTGTATTTCTTCAATAGAACATATGAAACTAAGTGTCCTATGGCAATATTCCTCTTTCTTTTCTGCTATGCATGGCCAATTTCAGAAAGCCGATAAAGATAGTCTAGAATAAGTTGGGCTTCATCAATAGGCTTTCCATACATGATCATAAATGTTACCATAGAAAGGATAGGAGTTATGTTTACTATATCACCAATTTTTGGAATGATTGAGGTGCTAAGAATGTGCTAGATGATACAAGTATTTCGGACAAGACCGGATAACCTAGCCACATGTTCATCAAT
>NW_021423412.1:0-361 GCF_001605985.2 Dendrobium catenatum
AAAGAAGTAATTACCACATGCGGCGCTTTGCGCATCTTTTTCTATTTTTATACCAGCACATTTTTGTGCATCTTTTTGATTTGGGCATATTTTGTGCCTCTTTTTATCATTGCAAATTTTTTGAACACTTGTTTTGATTTTTGTACATTTGTACAATTTTTCAAGAATTTTTGAATTCTTTTCAAAATCAATAATCTAAAATTTCAAATTTTTCTAAGTGCATAAATTCTAATTGAAGAGAGAAATACAAAATTAGAAAACATCTAAATTGTAATAATAATACCAAGATAATGTAGTCTAAATAAGAGACATGGAATTGAAAAATCTAAGAATATTAAGTTATAAGCATGTTTTAAATTTT
>NW_021423413.1:0-240 GCF_001605985.2 Dendrobium catenatum
CAAACAGAACTTGTTACATAGTGAGAAGTTTATTATGACGTGGATCTATAGATATGAAATTTGTTAGGAATTTGTTATAGAGTGAGAAAATAGTTATGGTGAGAAAATATTTCCTTGATTTTAAATTTAAAATTAGAAAATTTTATTTATTTAGTTTTGATTTATTATTATTTAATATTCCTTATATTTTATTTAAATTATTATTTGCTCCTCAAGTAGGTTTGGATATGAGTTCTAAAT
>NW_021423414.1:0-206 GCF_001605985.2 Dendrobium catenatum
TTTGTTCTCGGTTAATTCCTTAAGCCACCCTCACCGACTAGATTAATATATTCAGTTGCTACAGAAACAAATGCAAGCTGTAGTTCTAATCTTGTAGTGCAGCCCACTTTGATCTTGTTGTGTATTGTTCATAGATTTAAGATTGCTTTTAATATAAGTTTTTTGTATGGCATGTATGACCATTTGTGTAGCTATTTGTATAGCTT
>NW_021423415.1:0-215 GCF_001605985.2 Dendrobium catenatum
GGAATGGCTTACACACTTTTTTACATAATATGTACACTCAGAATCTGGACGGTTCTTCCAATCTGGACTCCAGACAGAAAATTTTCTCTCCTAAAAAATTCCAAGCATATTTTGTAAAGAGGATTATATTCCGAACGAAAGTTTTAGAAATTACTAATAGATTTGTTCTTATTAAGATTCTCTCTCTCTCTCCAAGTCAATTTTTTTAGTCTTGA
>NW_021423416.1:0-235 GCF_001605985.2 Dendrobium catenatum
AAATCAAGTCCTGATATTTTTCTATTCAATAAAAATCGTGTAGAATCAATTTTGACTGGTAAAATCGTCGCAAAAAATACTCAAATCGTGTACAATAGTCATATCTATAACATACCAAAAGTTGTGCGTTGAAAGTTGTGTCAAATCGAAATCATGTCCAAAATTCGACTACGAAAACACAAAACAATGCTTAACTTGGTCAAAACTCAATATCTCTGAAAACAGAAATAGGATT
>NW_021423417.1:0-273 GCF_001605985.2 Dendrobium catenatum
GACCATTGATGTTGCCGGAGTAGTAGTAGAGGCCGACGATATTGGCTTTGACGAAGCCGATGAGGTAGGAGTCTGAGAACACCTGCGAGAGAACTCTTAGGACATCGCCATCTCCGCCGTCATATTGTTCAAGGAATTGCTTCCAGAGATCACCATCTTCCTCCATACGTAGCCGAAGCGAGAGAAATGGGTTTGGGGTTTTCTGGAGAACCGAGCGGCAAGGGGATTTTGAAAGGCGGTGTGAAATGTAGAAGGATTATATATATATATATA
>NW_021423418.1:0-457 GCF_001605985.2 Dendrobium catenatum
TCCCTGGCGTCATATACTAATAGTGCTCCGCATCATTCGCCCGTTGCATAAAAGAGCTGGAGCTGCAGCCTGATCTTCAGTGATAACTGAACCATCATCAGGAGCATGATAGGAATACAAGTCAGACACATTAAATGTACTTGATGTGTTAAAGTCAGGTGGAAGTTGGACAACGTATGCATTGTCGTTGATACGTTTCAATATAGGAAAGGGTCCGAACTTTCTCTTGCTGAGCTTCGAATAAGTGCCAGTAGGAAACCTTTCCTTCCTCATCCGAACCCAAACAAGTTCTCCAGGTTCAAAAATCTTCTCCCTTCTGTGAGCATCGGCGGCAAGCTTGTATTGGTCATTGGAATTCTGCAGCTTCAAGCGAACCTTAGATAACATCTCCGAGAATTGATCAACCCATGCGGAAGCACTCTTGCTTTTACATTTCGGAATTACTGCAATATCAACA
>NW_021423419.1:0-341 GCF_001605985.2 Dendrobium catenatum
ACAACCATCTTTAGTTCCCTCAACATTAACAAATAATGCAGAAATATTTGTAGCCTTTATAGGAGTTGAATCTGAAATCTGCCCATTCATAGATTTATCCTTAACCGTCTCCATTATTTGAGGAATTTGAATTTCTGAATTTCCAACAACATTCAGATTATCATTTGAAGTAACAGAAGATATATTAATAATTTCATTTAGACCGTTTTCCAGCAAAGGATCAGGATATGGATTTATTGTAGACGGGTTCAGCTTCTCCATGTTTTCAGCCTTCAAGTTTGATGAGTTAGTTGGAGAGAAAGCAATGTCATCAACCTTATAATTTGAATTTTGATCTGTAC
>NW_021423420.1:0-363 GCF_001605985.2 Dendrobium catenatum
AATATCTACCTCCAACAGTAATGGTTGTATTGCAAAGATCAAAATCACAGCATAATGCATAAAGACTACAAGTTCCTACGAGCTTCTATAACCCAAGGCAGGAGATATGTTAGTGCACTACGATCCACCTACGAAAAGCAACGAGTAGTGCACGACAGTCTACCTGTATGAAACAGCGAACAACTCTATTCAAAAGCTGCTACGTCACGCTACTTGATCTGCAATCTCCGTACAGGCAGATAGAAGTTGTTTATAAATATTTCAAAAATACCTCTGCACATGCACCTTAACTTGTATGAACATAGGTACACTAAAGGGGTAAATACAATCAACACCCGCAAGGGCCCTGACGAGCGTGTTATT
>NW_021423421.1:0-208 GCF_001605985.2 Dendrobium catenatum
TATGATCGGTAAGCTCGCTAACAAAAAAAGGAAATTCATAGACAACTTAGATTGCGTAGCAAATAGAACAAAAACCGGCTGGGTAATGGCTTCGTGGTGAGACACAGAGAGTGGAGATCCATATGCAGTAAATAGATTCACTGAAGTGACTTCTGCGAAAACCCAATTCTATTTTTTTCATTTCTTTCAAAAGAAGTATTCGCTACGC
>NW_021423422.1:0-301 GCF_001605985.2 Dendrobium catenatum
TGGGTCCAAAAAATTCCTAAAAATTCGTAAAAAATTTCTAAAAATAGGTAATTTTAGAATTTGCAATAACTTCCATCCTTTCTCTCCAAAACCTATAAATAGGCCCCCTAGGCCTTTGAAGAATTTGCAACTTCTCTTTCTTTCTCCCTCCGGTTCTCTGGCGGCTGAGGCTTCCGCTATTTGCGAGTTGGGATACTCGAATAGCGCCCCTCTTCGCGCGCAGAAACCTACGGGATCTCCCCCTCCGGCTTACTGACGGCTGAGGCTTCCGTTATTTGCGAGTTTGGAATTTTTTCCTACT
>NW_021423423.1:0-277 GCF_001605985.2 Dendrobium catenatum
TACACTTTTACTTTTCCCCTAAAATCCTCTTTCCCATCTTCTAACGACGACTTGTTTCTTATCATGAAAGAAAAACAAAGCTTCAACATTTCCTTTCTCAAAACATAACATAAATAATGCAAGATACCTTTTACATACATAATTTTCACCTTTATATATCATCTTTCAACATAGACACAAACTCTACTTCCCAAAAACTTTCCAAAGATACACAATTTACTTCTCTTTTTACACACACTGGTCACTACGTTATCCTTTTCAAAACACACAAACATCT
>NW_021423424.1:0-487 GCF_001605985.2 Dendrobium catenatum
TTCTTTAAAGCCTCTCTAACTTCAGTTTTACTAATACCCTGATAAAAATAGAAATCTTTATTTTCATTTAGGGTGCTAAGGTCAGTATAGTCAATCTTATTTTCACAATCTTCAATAAAAAGTTTAGCAAAATATCTCATCCACCTTTGTTGAATATCATCTTCCAAGAAAAGTATTTTTTAATCTTCATCCTTAATACACTTCACTTGAACTAAATCCTTAATACTCCTAAGAAAATAGTCAATCTGAGTTGTACTATAACCATTTTTATAAGTGATGAGATGCTCATTCATTTTCTTAAATAAGGTATTAGCAATTGAAAAATCATAAGCTAAACAAAAGTCCAATATGGTCTTGGCACCTTCATTCGTCGTTCCAAATCCATGGCCACCATGAATGCTTTTAAAATCTACCTCTACCAACATGTCCATTTAAATCTCCTTCAATAACAACTCTTTCTTCAAGAGGTATCTTTTGTATTAATTCT
>NW_021423425.1:0-275 GCF_001605985.2 Dendrobium catenatum
GAGTCACAACTAAGTAGAGTGCCTGACTCCAATTGGAAGATCTCGAAAGCCTTGAAGAAAGTTATTTTGAACTCAATAAAATTTGAAATTACATAAGTCACGTATGATTCAAGCTCGTTATAAATTAAGTCACCTCAGGGCTTTCCAAATAGGAGACTTGGCTATAGCCCTTTGGAGACCAATTTTAATCCACCATAAGATCAATGGAAGCTTTGAATCAATGTTGACTGGATCGTCTACCTTAGAGATGATCTATAAGGAAGGTTCATGGCAAT
>NW_021423426.1:0-368 GCF_001605985.2 Dendrobium catenatum
CTACCGGAAGTTCATAAAAGGGTATGGATCTATTGCAACTCCACTCACTGAGCAGTTGAAGAAAGACAGCTTCAATTGGGGACTAGAGGCAGATAGCGCTATGGAGGCTTTGAAAAGTGCTATGGTTAGTGCCCCGGTGTTAGCATTACCTGATTTCGGGCAGCAGCTTGTGGTGGAAACTGATGCATCTGGTTTGGGGTTAGGAGCGGTTCTCATGCAGCAAGGGCGCCCCATAGTTTTCTACAGTCAGGTGTTATCAGGGAGGGCAAAGCTCAAATCTGTCTATGAAAGAGAACTGATGGCCATTGTTAAGGCCATTCAAAAGTGGCGGCCGTACTTGTTGGGTAGAAGATTCCTTGTGAGGACTG
>NW_021423427.1:0-1530 GCF_001605985.2 Dendrobium catenatum
ATTTCCTCTCTGCTTTCTGAAACTTTAAGTTTCTTCACAGAATATCGGAAAAAAATACAAAATTAGTATCGCCTACCAATACCTTGTCCTTCCAAGATAGTTCCTCATCCGAAAAAATACAAATTTCTATAATCGAGCGCTTGGTGTCTGGGCATGGCGAAATTATTGGGTCAGGACGCGAAAAATAAATTCGGACATCAAATAAAAATTTACCGCTTCACCTGCGCTTTTAACTACGCTTTTGACTTGCGTTTTGGTTGCGCTTTACTTGCGTTTTTTGACTTGTGCTTTACTTGTGCTTTAGTTATAATTTACCTGCATTTTACCTGCTCTTTACCTACGCTTAATTTAAAATAATATTTTATTAATATCCGGACATATCTCTGCATCCGGTCACCTGACCCAATAATTTGCCCTGGGCATGAACCCCAATTAAGTGATTAACATTGGAAAATGTCTCCAAGAACTTTTTATAACGCAACTTTCTATAAAGCAATATTTTAGTATATGTATTGCAAATGTGATATCCATATAAGTAAAAGTGAGGCGGACTGATCTACCTGCAAAGTTGACAATATTGACATGCCTCAGGTAACAGGTCACCATCATCGGTGTAGTTGTTCAATAGAAAGACAGTGACGCAATCTTAGTCCCCTATGGAAGGGTAAATTATTAGGTCCAGTCACCGGACCTAAATTTGTGTCTGGATTTGTGCGCTTTTTATGCGCTTTTGATGTATTTTTGCAAAAAACAACTAATACACAATTTTAATTGCATATTAGCTACTTTTTTGTTGAGTATTTACAAAATAAAATAAAAACATAGCAAAAGCACAACAAATATCTTACTCATTAAGTATTTTGCTGCCCTTTTGCTGCGCTTTTCAAATACTTAAAAAGGCAGCAAAATGGCTGCCTTTTGAAAAAATACATCAAAAGCACGGTAAAAGCGCATGAAAAGCGCACAATACGAACACAAATTTAGGTTCGACGACCGGACCTAATAATTTTCCCTATGGAAGGGACTGTTTGGTAGCAAGATTTAGACCAAATTTGAGGCGGATTTGAGCGAAATCAAGCCAAGTGGTCTATAATGCAAAACCAAAATACACGTTAAATGAAAGCCGAGGTGGACAGAAAAGTACCTCTTTCATGTTAAATCCCGAATTTATGGAATCCTCTGATTCGATGGATTTAACGATGTGTGAGAGGGGAAAAGAGTTTGATTGTTTCAAGATTTAACTCTCTATAGCCAAACATTCGCTTAGGATTTAAAAGTATTTATCACGAATATTACCAAATAATTTTTAGGATTTAACCCTATCAGAATTTCATAAATCTGAATTTAGAAGATTTATGAAATCTTACTTAAATAAAATTCTGGGTGCTACCAAACAGCCAGGAAGTGATGAAGAAGAAAGGACTGCTCTGACACCAACTCTCAACCTTTGCTTCTATATATCACCTACCAGGCTACCATTGTCTGCAAGCTTTACAACACAAAAAGAGAGAGAGAGAGAGAGAGAGAGAG
>NW_021423428.1:0-321 GCF_001605985.2 Dendrobium catenatum
ATAGTTAATTTATCACTAATTATAAATTAAATGCTTGTCTCGATAGGTGTGCCAACTCTACCGGCATCACACAGCCAAGGTAACTCTTTGATCCTTAAAACTCTGAGAACTCGCTTCTGATGTTTACAATGCAAAAAAACCACCTTTAAACGCTTTTCTTAATGTGGTGGGAAGAAGTTCGTCAAAGTGCTCTCGACGAATCGGGTGATCACCTAAAATCCCTTCTCTGGAGTTCGTGGTGCATTGAAAAACCACCTATACACACTTTTCTTAGTGTGATGGGATGGGAACCCGATGTGATGCGTACTATGAAGTGGAGAT
>NW_021423429.1:0-256 GCF_001605985.2 Dendrobium catenatum
AAGCAAATGTAACTTAAATTTCATTTCCGATGCTAATTTATCAAAATTAATATTTAAAAAATGTTATTTGCATGTAACTTAGATCTTTATTGAACAATAATGGGATGAAGTCATTACTAATTAATATTTCATAACTTCTCTATCTCAGCAGATTAAAGGTCGCTAGAGAGACCTTGAGTTGTGCACTCAAATGCATCGAAATCTCTGACTACATACTTCTGCTAGATGCATGCTAGAATAGCGGCGGTTCAATCCG
>NW_021423430.1:0-10968 GCF_001605985.2 Dendrobium catenatum
AATCACGATTCAAACCAAACGATCACCCACATAAAATAAAATGCGAAAATTCTCAAAAAGAACACACCATATTTTATAGTGATTCAATCAACTTGATCTACATCCACTCTCATGAGCCTCTTCTTCGAGTATTGCACTAAACTCAATGACTCTCCTTTTGCTCCCATAGCAAGGTAGAGAAGCATTTACAAAAACTCCTTTCCACCGACCCCGATGAGGCAGAGAACCCAACTCCTTTCGCTTCCTCCTGAAGTAGGAAGAGAACCCAACTTCTTTTGCTTTCTCCTGAAGCGGGAAGAAAACCTCGATCAATCGCTGAATTAGACCTCTCTAGAACCTCCAAGGAACCAGGTACGATGACTGAAGAATATGACTCAGATCTTTACTTGGAGCAAACTTTATGAAACCCTCACAAACTCCCCCTAAAAATATCCTCTCTCTCTCTCTCCCAAGCTCTCCCTCTCCTCTTGGATCTCTCATGTTAGGACAACAGCAAAAGATATCATCTTGAACAAACAAGAGATCTTATATATAAGGGCTCAAATTTGCCCTAAATTCTAATTAATAGACAAAGATCATCCAGGACAATCGACGGATCGTCCTGTATGATCAGTACAAAATTTAACTCAATCAGCTAGGACGATCTGAGGGAGACTGAATGATTAAAAGATTTTTTTTTATTTTGATCGTTCAAGACGATGGGTACATCATCATGCACGATTAGTTCAAAACATCAAATATCATCCAGACCATCGCTATCTTCGGCCAAACTTTACATGTTGGACGATGAAAAAATAACTAATTATCTAGGATGATATCAGCCTATACGATTAGTTCAAATCAATAAATATCATCCAACACATCGTTATGTTAGTCTCGGACGATTCAGGGAGAAACTAAGGTTTATTTAACTCATCGTCCTAGACGATATTGCGATCATCCAGGATGATATGATATATCAATCAAACCTTAATTACTTTTATTAATCATCAGATTAATTTAGGCATAATTATAATGCATCATCCATGATGATGTCCTGTACGATGTCCAAAAATAATAACATGCCTAAAAGAGTTGGTGGCTGATTCTTTCTGATTTGAGCATATCGTCCAAGATAATGTAAATATTGTATAGGATGATTTGTTTCTGTTGTCTTATATATGATGTCCTAATTAGGGTTTCTATTTTTAACTGATCATCTAGGATAATTTGGATCAAATTATGATTTCTATTTTTAACTGATCATCCAGGATAATTTTGGATCATCACGGACAATATGATCAATAACAAAAAACTCTTATTAATTAGACAAAAGTTTTCCCCCTGAGTGTGTGTGTGTGTAAGGTTACTTAGCATCAGGATCCACTAAATTATATTTGACTCAAGAAAATATTAAAATACTAAAAATACACTTACAGACTGACTCAGTCCTAATCTACCCAATCTTGAGCTGACTTGATATACAATTGACCTTGTGAATCTAAAACATTAGTAGGCAGTGCAATAGTAGAAAAATAGAAATGTCAAAAATATTTGCTATCAACAAAATTATAATTCTTGAATCCAGATTCGCAATAATAGGAAGATTCATTTTTAACCTCTATGGAAGATGTTAACCTTTCTCCTTCCTGGCTAAAAAGGATGTCAAATTCATATGGGATGATAAATATCAAACTGCTTTCTAAAGTATCAAGTAATACCTCTCAAATCAGACAATTTTAGAAGCCCCTGTTAGGGGAGAAACTCTAATCCTTTGCACTGTGGCCCTCGACGAGTATCTCGATGCCCTACTAGCTCAAATCAATGATGAAGGGAATGATAATGCTCTCTACTACTTGAGTCAAAGACTTCTCCCTACAGAAATCTAATATCCTTCAATCGAGAAATATTATTTTGCTTTAGTTTTTGAAGCTAAGGCATTACATGCTTTCTCACCAGGTAAACTTAATTTCCAATTTCAATCCCCTGCAACATCTTATGACATGACCTACATTGTTAGGATGTATGGAATGGTGGTCAATGATATTGCTTTAATTTGAAATCACTTTTATTTCTCTACATACTTTGAAAGGATAGGTTGTTACTAACTTCCTTGTGGCACACCCTCTGCTAATAGAATCTCCTCTAAATGATGATTTACTTGAGAAAAAATTTTGAGTTTTGAGGAATCAAATAATTGAGTCTATGAAATATATTTTGATGGTGGAGCTTCCTCCTAGTAAGGCAACATCCATCAATCTACTATTCCCATAAAAGTTGAAGTAGGCCTTGTTTTCTTAACATTAGATAAGAGAATGATGCACTTTTCATACAACTTTTTAGAGCCTTACATTAACAATGAGGCTGAGTACAAAGCACTGATAATTAGATTGTAACTTGTAATTATGATGGAGATTAAAGAGATTAAAATATTTGGTGATTCTCAAATGATTATCAATCAGATTTCAAGAACCTATGAAGTTTTGAATCCTTAGCTCCTGAAGTACCACCATTACACTAGTCACCTGCTCGACCAAGTTCTGGTCAAACTATATATAGGATTCCTTGTGGAAGTAATTTTTTGGCGGATACCCTAACCAAACTTACAAAGGATTTGCCTGTCTAGAAGAAGACTCCATTTATATAAAGATTCAGGATCATCTGGTCCTGTCAACTATAGATTTGGAGCACATCAATAAGAAATCTTCCTAGGTGAGATCTTCCTCTTCATCGATCAATAAAGAAGGCTACTAGAGACGACAACTGATCAACTATCTTCAAGAAGGTAAGCTCCCATATGATACGTCAATTGCCAATCAAATCAAGAAACATGCCCTATCATATGCACTGATGAATAATACATTGTACCATCGATAATTTTATCATTTGTGGCTTTGTTATTTAGATAAATGCAAGGCCTTAAAGATAGTAAACAAGGCCCATGCCGGACTATACAGTGCTCATCAATCGGGTCCTAAGATGAAATTGAAAATCAAAAGACTCGGTTATTACTGGACTACGATGATTGACGATTATTGTCATTAGTGCAAAGTATATGATGTGGTTTTACATCAACCGCCTAATGTTTTGCATCCCACGATAGCTTCGTGGCCCTTCGAAAGTTGGGGCACCGACATTATCAAGCCTATTGACTCTCCTTATTTAAAGGGTCATCGCGACTTATCATTTTTTAAAGTCAGTGGAGTTAATTCCCCTATGCAATAACATTACATGCTTTCTCACCAGGTAAACTTAATTTCCACTCCTTTAACAAAAAGCGGGAAAACCTCCTTTTCATTTTCCAAAAAGATTGATTGTGAGGTACATATAACTTCTGTTTGAATTCCATTCAAACGCCTAAACCATTATAGCAGGTAATCTTGTTAAGTACAAGGGTGTAATCTGAATGTTAGACAGCAGGGTTATTGGATTCGCCTAACATCTGTTAGGGTATGGAAAGGCAGTCGATGCATTTCCATCTACTCGCCAGTTTAAATCTAATAATTTCTTTATAATGTTGTGGATTTGTAAGATTTAGAATATGACTAAAAGCATTTATAATAGCTCAATCTTACAGTGATGATAGTGGTCAAGGGAAATAAGATTTTCAAATTTGGGAAATACGGATTCGTTGGCTCAATAAAGAGACACCATAACATATCAGTTTACTAACATGTTTAGAATTGAGAACATTGAATATGACCGAGATAGATCATTTACTCCAAAGCCGCTAAGGACGCAAGATAAATAATGTAAGATGAATCAGTTTAAATAATGTCATAATTCGATGTTCAAAGATACCTTATGAAAGATTGATGACTAGAAGCGATGAATGAGCTTGAAAAGATGATCTATCATAAATAAAATTCATATGTATAGTTTATATCCAAAAGGAAAGTTCCATATTCAAAGTCTGTGATGCATGGGCATCACAAAGCATGAGCGACACATTCGTCGGATCATTATTATAAGTCGCTCAATACAAGTTTTCCCAAATCATGCTTCCTCCTATATATATGTCTATGGTGTTGCAATAATTTTATTCAAAAAAATAAGTTAGTGAATTCAAACATGTAAGAACTCTGATATATAGCCACATGATATATCGGTGGTTACATTAATATTTCGCTGTATGTATGATCATTTATAATGTATAGTGGGTATGTCCTCATTTTTTATAGTCCAATATGGGTTTATTAAGAACTAGAAATATGTGTGAAAGCATTTTGATCGCTAACAAATAATATAACAGCGTACTTTTTTTAAGGCTTTATAAATTATGTACCCTACATTAGTGCACAATGACTCTGAGTTAAGATGTGATGTACTCTCTATCTAAAGATTATACTACATACTTACTACTCACCTACCTCTAGAGGCCCTTCGCAAAGCGGAACACATTAAGTTTAGATAATGTTATGTGTAAAGAGAGAATTACCGTGGGATGTACAGAAGTGTCACAATAATAGTAAATTTATAGAGCGATAAAGTGTGGTACAGTGAATGTGAAGAAAAGTAATTATAGAGAGTTGAAAAAACTATAGTGGATATCAGGCAGATATAAAGCATAGGACAAGTCTTACGAGTTGACGCCCTTTAATACTAGATCAATCAGACTCCTCTGTGTTGCTAGATGGCGCTTGTAATAGCAAACATCTTCAATATCTGTGCTTGTGTCGATGGCTGAATTTTATAAGTATTGTTTCATAATAATAAGAGATGAAACACATCTCTCTAGGTGATAGTAGTGGGTAGAAAATGAGGTGTCGTAGCTCAAATAGATTTTCGCTCTAAAGAGCTAAATGGCACATAATGGAAAGACGATTTTACAGAGAAATATAAAAGATGTTGATTGTCGAGGACTATATAGCAGTATGTGGGTTCAGGCTAGGTAAGTAGAGTACAGTGTGAGTGCTGGCCTAGTGCTTTCGCGACCCTTTTTTCTGGCATGAAATGGGGATCTGAGAGACACTCAAGAACGTAGGTACCTCAGTGGATTCTGAGTGTTATAAGAGATGAAGGTCTGGTTGTGGCCATAAATCAACTTTCAACGGTATTTAAGAACGAGGGAAATACAGACTGAATCGGACCTTCGTAAGAATGTATATATATTGACGTAATTCCTTCAAATTTCATAATGCATGTAGTGAGAGGAGATACATAGACATATCCGGTGAATATCGACCATGTCCTCCGAACAGTGTGTTCCTAATACATTCGCTCGCCTTTAGAATATATGTAGCCAAAGAAATGAATATATAAAGAAAAATGTTTTTAAATTATTATGATACAAAAGAGTGTAATTAATAAATCCTAAAGTACTTATTTTGGAGATTTTATAGATATTAGTCTGAATAAGAGCAAAGAGTTGATAGCAAAGTCGATATGAAATTAAGTTCCCTACTCACTCTATTAACACCTAACTCCATGCAAACGTGTAATGTTCGCAAAGACGGTATATATGTGTTAAATTATTGTGTAAGTTGGATGTAGAATGGTACAGTGGAAATAAACACTTTCCATAAAGCAAATGAGCAGATACGTGTAAAACAGAGTGGCAAAAAAAAAAAAGCAAGCAATGATGGAGTTAACACATATGACCTTGCATCTTAAGCTTGCAATTATAATGATTGTTGTTAAGAAAATTACTGACAGTACAGTAATGACCTTACACGTTAGGCATCAAGCTCACAGATTTATCTATACTTCGATTTTCTATTATTCAATGGACGCACAAGAGAATCAAATCTTTCTTCAAAAGAGACAATAGTAATGTTAACCATGACAACTATATTTAAACTCACATGTAGTGCTGTCTCTCATGTTTACTGCTCCATTGATATTTTAAAATGTCTATTTATCGATGAACGAGCACACCAAGTGTTTCTTTATATTTACCCAATAAGGGAGATGAATCGTATGGTTGGAGATATAACTCCCAAGAGACATTGTTATCATGCATCTATTTATTTACGTTATATCTACTACTGAAGTTATAAAGATAATAAATTGTACTCTCGCGTAGATTGTAGAGATAGAACTTATTCAACGGTGTGATAACTCTCACACAAGTGTATCTATTGTACTAAACAATTTCATAATGTTTTAGAAGTTGAAGTGGCAGAAGACAGTGCTAGTCAGTGAATGTAAAAAAATTAATTTGTCATAGAAAATACCACGTTATCAAATATTATAAGTGACGTTCAAAGCAAAAATTTTATCCTACTAAGTCATGTGTTGAAATACTAGTTTTCTAAGTAAAATACCTGCACCTTCATGTAAATTATGAACTAAAACTCTCCTCAAATGATAAGTGAGTGTTGCTAAACATATAAGCACATTACTTTTTACTATAAACAAACACTGATCAACCAAAAAAGCCTAGCCCAATAAAACCAGAAAAGAACAAGCAAAAAACCCTAGCGACCCATTGCTGGCGTAAGCCTTACTTGTAAGGATTACTAAGGACGTACATAGCGGCCACGCCGGGAAATCCCTTCATCTTCGCCAAGAACAGACTTCTCCGATATTGTCTCTCGCTAGAGTGACCTGCAATTATTTTCCTGAAACGCGTAAGACGTCTTCTAAGACTCACTGTGGCTTCGCCGATGAGCGCGTGTGAGTCTTGAGCCCCTCTAGAGATCCTCTTCAGGAGTTATCAGGACATACCCCTTACAAATTCGAATGAACGGTATTGTAGGACTTGACTCAACATGAACGGCCTAACACCATGTGAGCAGTCAGATGGACCATCAACACCGTCATACATGTAAGCCTAACAACACTATGTGTAACTCGAAAACGACTAGCTCGGATACTGTATGGTCTGTATGGTCTGGTATAGCTATGGTATGAAGTATAGGAGGTCTTTAGAAACTTGATCATGATCCGCACCTTATAGATGAGATGTCTACCTACGCTCGTCTCTCGCTTCCTCACGTTATAAGAGAATAACTCAAACTCAGAGATTTGGCACTCTCTCGATTGCCAGCCATTGCGATTGCTGCGCTCGTGTAAGACTGAGCACACCAGCATGAGGTCATTGAGACTTCAATACGTTGGACTATATTTTCTATAGAAAGTCAATGGATTGATTCTGTGAATTGAGGGTAGCCCGCAAATCTGATTTCGAGGGCAGGAAGAAAGACGTCTGTTCGAGTGCGGCAGTTTAAAATATATAAAAAGAAAAAAAAAAACCTATATTCTTGAGCTGTTGGGTGTTCTGTTTGATAATGCGTGATTGACGACCCCCGGTGGGGTTTGAAGGTCGCGGTCGATGAGATGAAAAGGCGGTTCAATGTTGTGTGCTGTGGAATTAAGTGTTGCTATATGTGTGTTACATGACGTTACAAGCACAATGGCTTCTAAGTCAGTGGCGCTGGGGCATCGTTGGTATTCTGATGGTCATTCGCATAGTGTGAACAAGAGCTTCATATGGCCTATTTATGTAAGACCTAATTTATTCCGTTATTTTATGGCATTTATCATTGTAATTTGTTTACTTACACAAAATAACATATATCTCACTGTAGCAGAATATTTTTGCGCACGGTGAATAGTATGTCGCCAGAACAAGTATGAAACAATTTTACTCTAGCTGTAAAAACTCAATGTGTGAAACCTAGGCGTGTAAAGTTGATTGCTCTCATTGCTCTACAGAGAGACGGATAGTGTCAAAGGTATGTATTCTAATATGATAGTTTCTATACCTATTATTTACATTTGTTCGTAGTTCTATATGAATTGCATGTGCTTAGATAATAATTAAATTGCAAGATACTATGTGTGTCACTTCAAGATATTATTAATATGCAAAAAATTTAATTGAATAGGTGTGGTATCTGGGCTACCAGTTAATGCTGCAGAGTTCTATAGTTGCCGACACCCACTCCATTTATTTATACGGTATTGATCTGGATGGAAATTCAATCATTTTCATTAATAATTTATTTAGTTACTAGAGCTGCTAAACATAGCAATCTTAGATGTTGCCTATGCTCGCAATTACGATGACATATGTGTATACTTATGTATATAAGGGTGTATGGATGTTTATCTCTATTATAGATAAATTTGTTAATACTGGAGTCTCACCTTTCTCTCAATTCTCTCTCAAATCATTTTACCTAATTTATTACCTAAAGTATGCATTAGGGTAATTGCGATTACGACAGTATCATCTCCTAGGAGTGGCATTCTCAGTTGATATACAATCTCGTATTTCGCTCTCTCCGCAAGAGATTGTACCGTTTCTCGTTGGCTGACTTAGTTTTTTATTTCATCACTCATTTTCTTTTCATAACTTCTTCTCTTTTTTTTCTGTTGATGTTCTCTGGGTTGTTTCTTTTCACACGATCAGTTCAAGTTTGTTCGCAGAGTACTATGTAGGAATGTTGTAGAAGTACAGAGATTTAGCATATGTACTACACTCTTCTCTTGTTGGTCGTCCAGAATAACACCTAAGTTTTTGATGTAATTAGGAGGTAGTTGTTAAAATTTACTACAGGAAAATCTGTCACTGTCGACTTGTATCGGTGGACATATATGGGCAAAAAAGTAGTAGAGTACCGAGACATATTATGATAGTAACTTATTGTGGGGAACTACTCCAAGTTTAAATTCCAATCGTGACGTACCGTCCAGGGAGCGTCACGCAGCTGATTCAGTGATGCTGGCACAAACATCGTAGCGCAGTATGACTAAGTGTGGTTTTTGTTACGGTATATCATCCTGATTCGGTCATAAATTTAAAGTGCCGCTCAGAAGATTACTCGGTGTGGAAATCTTAGCGGCTCATCGCGTCCAGGACGACTCTCGAATTCTTATCGTGCGTATACTTTAAACTCGCGTCCAGGACCATTTATTGCGATCGTGAACCACATAAAAAAAAGTTATTGTCAGAAAGTACTCTGACTGTGAGATGACAATCCGTACTTTTGACCGATTCCGCCTTCTATATCTTCTCAGTATTTGTATCCTCTGAGTGGTATTATAGATTCATACCACTACATAGCAAATCTTGAGACTCTTACTGCCATTCGCTGCAGTGGAGGAGAAATGGATGCCTGGCTCATTGCGCAGATCCCTCACTGCATGATTTTTCGATGCCGTACATTTTCCATTGTGTCGCGCGCCGTCATGCGTTGTTTCTAAGTTCGTTTACTCCATGTCACGTCGACTGTGGCTTCAAGTGTGATAAGTAGTTGATAGCTAATTTTTTGTGACTGTCATGTGTCATATGTATTGTCCGTTGCATTGATTTTCATGCAATCTTGTCTCGGTGTGAGCTCTAGAGAAGAAGTGCAATTTGGATCGTAAAGTATATCGTGAATTTGAGGTTCCGACGATTAAGTGGTTTCCTGTGCTAGATTAACCTTTATTCAAGAACTCACCAACCTCTCTTCCCATGATGTTCATGTGTTTATCACGTGCTAGGAATCTTTGTAGAAGATTGCACAGAGTTTTGGTTGTAGTTGCGATAAGTAAGTCGAATTAGCCGTGAGTGGTGAATGTTGGTTTTGGTAATTCCTAATCCCACTCACCCATGCATTTAACAAAAATTATTAATTTTTGTAGACCTTTTATGGTGGGCCCATTATCTGATATGATTTTATGAAGTACTTCAGTTATCGATATGCGATATGATTTGAAAGAATATTATGATGTTATGTATATGTTATATATGCATAGGGAATTATCTTCCCACTGACTTTAAAAAAAATAAAATGTACTCGCTGATACCTTAAAGAAGGAGAGTCAATAGGCTTATATAATGTCGGTGCCCCACACTTTTGAACGGGCCACGAAGCTATCGCTGGACTGCAAAACATTAGAGCGGTCTTGATGTAACACAATCGATATACTTTGCACTAATGACATATATCGTCAATATCGTAGTCCGAGTAATACCGAGTCTTTTGATTTTCATTTCATCTTAGACCCGCGATTAGATGAGCATGTATAGTCCGCATCGGGGCCTTGTTTACTATCTTTAAGGCCGTTGTATTATCTAAATAACAAAGCCACATGATAAAATTATCTGATGGTACAATGTTTATTCATCAGCGCTATGATCAGGGCATAGTTTCTTGAATTTGATGGCAATGTAAGTGTATCTATGGGGAGCTTCCTTCTTGAAGATGTTGATTCAGTTGTCGTCTTAGTAGCTGGCTTCTTTATATGATTGATGAAGGAGGAAGATGTCTCACCTAGGAAGATTTCTTATTGATGTGCTCCAAATCTATAGTGACAGAGGACGGCAGATGATACCTGAAATCTTTAATATAAATGGAGCTCTTATCTCTCTAGCAGGGAAATGCCTTTTAGTTTGGTTAGGGTATCCGCCAAAAAAATTACTTCCACAAGGAATCTCTATATATACGTTTGCACCAGAACTTTGGTCGAGCAGGTGGACTAGTGTACTGGTGGTACTTTCAGGAGGTAAGGATTCAAAACTTCATAGGTTCTTGAAATCGATTGATAATCATTTTGAGAATCACCAAATATTTTAATCTCTTTAATCTCCTCATCATACAATTACAAAGTTACAATCTATTATCAGTGCTTGTACTCAGGCCTCATTGTTATGTAAGGCTCTAAAAGTTGTATGAAAAGTGCATATTCTCTTATTAATGTAAAAAACAAGGCCTAACTTCAACTTTTTATGGGAATAGTAGATTGAGGATGTTGCCTATACAGGAGAGCTCCACATCAAAAATATTTATAAGACTCAATTATTTGATTTCCGTCAAATACTCAAAAATGTTTCTCAAAAGTAAATCATCATTTAGAGGAGATTCTTTAGCACGAGGGTGTGCCAACGAAGTTAGTAACAAACCTATCCTTTCAACAGATGTAGAGAAATAAAAGTGATTTCAAATTAAAGCAAATCAATCATTGACCACCATTCCCAGACAATCCTACCATACTGACCCCCATGCGCGTCAGTCGTCAGCTAGATTGATCTCGCAGCGGTCCAATTTGCAAATT
>NW_021423431.1:0-298 GCF_001605985.2 Dendrobium catenatum
GCGGTCTGAATGGTAGTTTGTCTTCTGTAGGCAACTTTACTTCTGCGGATCTCGGTGGATTGGAGCTCGACGGAAGGTCCTTTGCTTGCATTCCTCCCGTCTTATAATTGCCAGAATTAACTTCCGAGAATGTCCTCCGTGCGGCATTCAATTTATACCCCTTTTGTAGTTGGAATTCCGCCTTAAGAGCGAAATTCACAGCCTGGGAAAGAGTCCAAACCGAATTGAGCTCTAACTTATCCTTATTTCCTTCTTTCATATCGCCGATGTACCTTGCCACCAATTGGTTTTCAGATTC
>NW_021423432.1:0-466 GCF_001605985.2 Dendrobium catenatum
TAATTGCTTGAGGGTTG
This sequence comes from Dendrobium catenatum, assembly GCF_001605985.2. Classification (NCBI taxonomy): domain Eukaryota; kingdom Viridiplantae; phylum Streptophyta; class Magnoliopsida; order Asparagales; family Orchidaceae; genus Dendrobium; species Dendrobium catenatum. Next base: position 18 of record NW_021423432.1, read on the forward strand.
TTTAGTCCTTCGGTGTGAATTTTGCTTTAAGTAGGACTTGTATTAGGGTTAGGGCATTTTTTTTGTGACTAATTTTCAGAGTGCTTTGGTGTTCTTGAGCTCTAGCGGCGTCTATCGAGAGATTAATCCTCCTCTCGATAGTTTGTTTCTTGCTTCTTTTTTTTTCATTCTCTAGCAATCAAGAGTGCTTTTTTTTGGTATTTTCATCCATAAAAATCCAAAATTTTGCTTGCTCAAACATGGCTGAAATTAGAATTTCAGCGGTTAAATTCCTGTTTTTCTATTGTTTCCTATCACAATATTACTGGAGTTTAGTGGCTATCTGATGCGTGAGGAAAGATCAATTGCGCTGATAGCATGAACTATGATGGATCAAATGCTATATTTTACATAGCCAATACCTTGAACAAGGCTAATGTAACATCAAAATCTGCTCCAGGATCGTCCGG
>NW_021423433.1:0-264 GCF_001605985.2 Dendrobium catenatum
GCTGCTGTCGTTTGACCTAAATGCCCTTATAGCCGTTACTCACAACTCAAAAAATAAAAATTATTTTTTACATTTCCCAAAAAAAAAAATTTACTGTGTGTTTTAATAAGTGAACTATTAATAAGATAAATAATAATTTAATATGAATTCATATTTTAAAATTTTAAATAAAAAAAGAAAAATTTATTTAATTATTGAATTCAATGTTATAAGTTTAAATATATCATAAAAGAGCTTGGATTAACACCATTAAATATAAATAAG
>NW_021423434.1:0-233 GCF_001605985.2 Dendrobium catenatum
CCATTCATTTCTATCGAATGCTATAAATGGTGTTAACTCCAGTTCAAGCATTTTTTGTGCTCCATCAAGTTCTTCACATACATATACACAAAATCAATTTTTGAAGTGGAGTAATAATCTACAAACTGGAGACCTGCAATGCTTTAAGGGATAATTCTATAAGATGGTGGTGAGACCTGCAATGTTTTATGATGTTGAATGTTGGCCATTAAAAGAGAAGCATAATACTAAAT
>NW_021423435.1:0-224 GCF_001605985.2 Dendrobium catenatum
AAATTCGAATTCAATTTTCCCTCTCATCCCAAATCATTTTTGTAAGTTACTTAAGCCCCAATTAAATCAGAAATTATAATTTCAGGATTTGATTAGGATTTACTTAATCAACCATGGGCCCCACTTAATGAATATTAATTTCCTCTATATGGCCGGCCACTCATAGAGCCCAATTTCTCTCTTCTATTTTTTTTTAGCTGCTATCCAATTAATTCCTAATTTTC
>NW_021423436.1:0-248 GCF_001605985.2 Dendrobium catenatum
GAAAGTCCATTCAGTAAAAGTAACTTATGTTTTAACACCATTAATTTCATGAGAAGGTGGAAAATAACCTTCTTTGATAAGCATCCACACACGATAATCAGTAGATTGTAAAAATGTTGACATGCGGGTTTTTCAGAAATCAAAAGGTAAGTTGTCAAACAAGGGAGGTCGCGTAATTAAATAACCTTCCGTAGTATTATGATTCCCAAGGTTAGCCATGGATCAAAATTCAAAAAGCTTTCAAATTC
>NW_021423437.1:0-308 GCF_001605985.2 Dendrobium catenatum
CCATATCTCTAATCAGAAAGTCATCACAAGTAAGCTGAATACCTGATAATTCAGAAGACTTCCTGCTCAGCGCGTCCGCTACCACATTAGCCTTCCCAGGCTGATACTGAATAGTCAAATCATAGTTCTTGATTAACTCGAGCCACCGTCTCTGTCTCAGATTCAGATCCTTCTGAGTAAAAATATACTTCAGGCTCTTATGATCAGTAAAGATCTCACATCTGACGCCATACAGGTAGTGACACCAAATCTTCAAAGCAAAAACAACTGCAGCTAACTCCAGATCATGCGTCAGGTAATTCTTCTCA
>NW_021423438.1:0-226 GCF_001605985.2 Dendrobium catenatum
ATAGGATTACCGCCGGAAAAAACTGCCGGATTTCAGCGTTTTTCCTGTAGTGGGTGAATTGGTATTTTAAAAAAATCTTTTAATCAAAGCACAACAAAGCTCAAACCAAAATCACCACGGAAAACAAGTGCAAAAAATTAAATATGGAAGCAGTAAAAAGAACACAAGGGTTTATAGTGGTTCGATCAACTCGACCTACGTCCACTCTCCGGAGGAGCCCTCCAAG
>NW_021423439.1:0-236 GCF_001605985.2 Dendrobium catenatum
CTTCTTCATCAAAGACGGGTTCTTTAGGCTCATGTCCTCGATGAAAGAGGATACGGAAGGAAGCATTCGTATAAAAAATAGGAAGCATGTCGGGTTCACCAGGGTAGGATAATTGATATTTATGGTAGAGGATATATCCTATTAGGTGACCAAGAGCCAGATTCTATTTTACGTCGAGTGGTGGGAAGACGAACAAAACTCATGTGCCGAATATAGTTGCTAATCAAATCGGCCTC
>NW_021423440.1:0-247 GCF_001605985.2 Dendrobium catenatum
TGAGAGGGATGAGCACGCCCTGCCTAGTAGCTAGCAATAGCCTGCAACTCCACTCTGCAGGAGCAAGATTTCTAGCTCTGTTCCACCAACTGAATCACATTGAATGCAGAATTAAGCTAAAATAGAAATCCAATCTTATTCTCTGCCTGTTTAATGAATAAATCTATCTATAGTTTCATAATCAAAGCTATTGTGATATGGCATATCTGAGCAAATAAGGAACCCTAGAGCTTAAGAGAAAGCTCTC
>NW_021423441.1:0-1496 GCF_001605985.2 Dendrobium catenatum
TAACTTCGCCTGCTTTTGCTTTACTCAATCATAAAAAATAAATTACAAATACATGACAATATACTTATCTTAAACATTTATATGCAATTATATGATTACAATAACATATTTTCCTTCATGGTAGATGCTTGTTTATTATCTTTTTTCTTTTTGTTAGGAAATTGAAATTTCTTCTAAATTTTATTCAGAAGGTCTTTCAAATGATAATGTATTACTTACTATATAATGATAATTTTGTTGCACGTTCCTTAGAAGTTTTTTTTATGAACTTGGGAATTGTAAAATTTTATTGTTGTTAATTATATTTGACATGTCAATATCAAATTTCTTTTGTTGTTGCAAAAATGATAAACTTTCTGACACATGGCTCATTTATACTTCCTATTGTTAAATTTATTCGTTAATATGTTAAGAGATTCAACATTCCTTTAAGTTGATCCTTCCAATGTTCTTAAATTGTTCTCCTTCATAAGAATAATTCATTTTTTTGATATAAGAATAATATTACAATAAAGTTTTTAAAACCACCAATGCCGGTCCCAAGCCCGGATGAAAAAGGATGAGGCTAAGATGATTTACCAAAACATCTGGGTTTAATTTCTTAAAATTTTATTTTACAGGATTTAATCTGAATTTCATAAATACTTCCTAAATAGGATACCCAAAAAAAACATTATATATTTTTCTCATTGGTTTAATGATTTAATATATTATTTATCTTCATTATATGCAGTACAGATCCTATCAACTGAAAAAGAGAGTTGTAATAACAACCTTTATTTGTTTAAGACATACGATATGCATAAAGCATGTTTCTGGAAACTTGAATGAGTTGACATAATGCTCTCTGTATCATTTTAATTTTTTAATTTTGTATAGCATGGTTCCATGATAAAAAGATAGGAGAATAAATTTGATTAAAAATGGATCGTAATAGAGGAAAATGAGGGGTTTTGAGAGGAGTTGGGATGTACTTGCAAATATGTTCAAGGTCATGCTGCAGGGAGGGTTGCAAAAGGGTCAAAAGAAGTAAAACACTATATTAACAAGCTAATGTTTGGCGCTGGGTTATTAACCATTTGCGACAGCACCTAACATCCTGTTGCAATAGAGAAATATTTTGGTAGTACAATATTGAGGTTAGCTTTCAGTTGGACTTAATCATTGTATATTTGTAGCAACTAATTCATCTATCATCATTTTAAAGCTTAATTATTTTTCTTTTTCTATTCCGATGAAGAAAACCACTAAAGAAAAGAATATAGGGTGGCTTTCTAAACACATTACCTAGAATATCAATTTTTTTTTTATCATATAATCTTGGGTATGCTTTATTTAATTGCAACCCAATAACTCTCCTTAATTTCTATCATCAGTTGACCAAAATATATGTGATTGTCTTAAAAAGAAGCTCTGATTGATATAATTGTGATGGCTTACTTCAGCTCAATTGTGTTCCTTATTTAAGTTTTCACTATACATGGCTCTAGAGTATA
>NW_021423442.1:0-307 GCF_001605985.2 Dendrobium catenatum
CCAGGTGTTAAACAGAGAACAGAGAAGATGAACAGGGAAAGAAGAAAGTAATTGATTTCATTCATCTAATATTATTACAGTCTAAACTATATATATAGACCCAATGTAATGTACTAAGCAAGAAAGTACAGGCTGACGTGTCAACCAGAAAGTACAGGCTAACGTGGCAAGAAGGACTTAAATTAACATCAGGTGCTGTCATTTCAGCGATATTGAGCCGCAGTAATGCGTGGTACTGAGCAGTACCGAGCTACGGTACACATCGAAGGTTTACATAGTGCATTCTAGCTGGTCTCCAGAATGCTTT
>NW_021423443.1:0-256 GCF_001605985.2 Dendrobium catenatum
AGGCCCTTGAGGGTTCTATTGAGATGCATTAAGTTTCATCAATAAACAATTAGATGTAGTTTTCTCATCAGCTAGTTCTAATAAAATTTCAAGCTTCTCACTATCTAATTTTATTCCAAATGACTCTATTTCCTTGAATTCTACTTCTAGTTCAATATATTTCTTGTTTAATTCATCAAATTCATGAACTAGAGAAGCATTCTCCATTTTTAATGCAATGTGTTCAAATTTAAGACTATTATGGTCTTTTTCTAGT
>NW_021423444.1:0-255 GCF_001605985.2 Dendrobium catenatum
TTGGGTTGGCCCTATCCATGTAAGATAACTGAGTTAACCACTGACAACCAAAAATAACACTAAAAAGTTATAGAAGTAAAAACTAACTTGGTCAAATGATGAAAAGGGTACTTAAAAGTTGTTCTTATATCCCAAATTTCATCATGATCTACGTCTGAGGCTTATTGCCCTATCTATAGATAATAAAAGAAAACTCCAGGTAGAGAATATGTAAAAATATCATTGCAGAACTTACAAGACAAGCATTACCCAAAA
>NW_021423445.1:0-320 GCF_001605985.2 Dendrobium catenatum
AGCTAATCGGACGTCAAACACTTTGAATTTGAATTTGTAAGATCCTGATTTAGTTGTAACGCCTACTGAGTTGACTCCGGATAATTTTGATAATTTTGATTTAATCATGGATAATTCTGATGGTGACTTAGATAATCTTGAGTTGGAAGTAAGTCAATCGAATTCATCACCGAAGTTAAGTGAAACGAAACCCATGGATCTTAGGGTTGCAGCCAAACCTGAGTCTCTTTCGGAAGACTGTACTTTGATTCTAAAAGTTTTTAAGCCTGATTTGAACAACGAACCCCCTCTTATTTCATTAGAGTCTAACTTTGGAGCTG
>NW_021423446.1:0-200 GCF_001605985.2 Dendrobium catenatum
TCGAATTGACCATACATGGCCCCAAAAGTCGTCTTACTAACATTTGCTTCTTTAACCCCCGTTTTATAATATCATGATTTTAAATCAATTCCAAAAAATATTGTGGCACCTGCTAACTAATCAAATAAATCATCTATGCTGGATAATGAATATTTGTTATTGGTAGTCACTTTGTTATTTTCCTGCCTAATTGCCTTCCA
>NW_021423447.1:0-247 GCF_001605985.2 Dendrobium catenatum
AATCATCTTAGTCTATAACAATTACCTATGATTATAAGAGAATGTAAGAAACAATTAATATAAATAATATACATATATCAAAAATCAATCAATCCTCACTCCATTGGGTTCTTTACCCTTCCCCGAAACATGTAAATAACATTATAATCTAATAGCCCAGTAGGTGACACAGAACCTTCAATTGCAGCTAATGCATAAACATTTAAAAATAGTATGCATGTAATCATTTAGATCATATATATATATA
>NW_021423448.1:0-327 GCF_001605985.2 Dendrobium catenatum
TTTTTTACTCCAAGGATTAGCAGATGCATTGTCTCCAGATTTTTTTGCCATTTCGCTAATCAACATAGTATCATCCGTTACCATAGATGAATCCAGTTCAGAATGAAAATTCTTATTAACCAGATTTTGGGAACTTTCATTTATCGCACTGCGATAGAGTCCAGGGATTGCATTCGAGTTTCCAAACCGGTTAACAAATAATTTCATACCTGACGAAGAAGGATTCAACTCGGAACGAAATCCAAAGGATTTTGAATTTGGAGTAAAAAGATCTACCGTTTCAGCCACAGCTTTTCCTTTGCCTTCAACATGCTTGACAACATTAGG
>NW_021423449.1:0-224 GCF_001605985.2 Dendrobium catenatum
GGGCTAAAGGAGAGACACTTAGTTAGTGCAATACTTGGAGGGGGCCTCCGAAGAGTGGACGTAGGTCAAGGTTTGACTTAACCACTATTAATCTAGTGTGTTGTTTCCTTTGCTTTTACATACACATTTAATTTCCGCAATCTATTTTTCTTGTGGTGATTTGTGTTTTGAGTTTTAACTGAAAGAAAATTTTAAAATACCAATTCACCCCCCCCCCCCCCCCC
>NW_021423450.1:0-471 GCF_001605985.2 Dendrobium catenatum
TACCAGCCTTTGATACTTTTAGCATATTAAGAATAAGGCTAGGTGTGATTGATCTAAATGCTTAAATTAAATCTTCTATAAACTTGATATGTTTCCATATGTATCTTCTATTTTTGGTTGTTAATGTTTTTTGTTTGTGTTTGTGTGTTTTTAAAAATTAGTTTTGTTTTTATTTTTATGTTTTGTTTGATTTTGACAAGTATCATGTATAAAAATTTCTATTTCTAATCATTCATGCTGAATTTTCTAAGTGTTATATCCATACAATACAAAATTATTTTTGTTCCGTATGAATTTTATAGAATGTTAATCATAATTTTGGACCAAATGCATAATTTTTTTATTTTCTAACACATATCAAACAAAATGATACATATATCGTCCCGTATGATCTGTATTCATTCGTCTATATGCACATAGACAGTTATCCTGGTAGAATCAGTTATTATAATTGATTGTTTGTATGAAAAG
>NW_021423451.1:0-1303 GCF_001605985.2 Dendrobium catenatum
AGTTTTTATTCAAATCATCAACATTTGGTTTCTACCTAACCATATCTATGGTCAGCATTAATTTCATGAATTTTAGCATGAGTTTTATGATTAACTATTGGCCTAATCTTAATCTTCAACTTCTCATTCGGGCTTAGAACTGACAATTGCGGTTTTGTTCTTGTACAATTTTTGATTTATGTCTCACTGGGCTACCTGAATATAAGGAATTATATGTTTGAGATTTCTATCACAGTAACTTGGAATGTAAATGAAAGCATGCAATTTGTGAGGCATTCTTCAGAGCAATACTACTTTGGCATCAATTTAATGTGGCTGAATATCTTGTGTTATGGTTTTGTAGATGGGTGGTATGAGGTTGCCATGGGATTAATAGAATTTTGTTGACGAATTAAAAAAAAAAGAAAGATATGCATCTCTTCATAAAATCATTTCCAAACCAGTCCCACTGCCAACAAGTTGATCGCCAAACGACAGAGCTCCTGTCATTGTAACTCCCATTCGGCAAATTGATTGATAAAAGGAAGAGAATAAGTCGAAAAAAAGACTTACACTGGGATTTCTTGCAATTAGCCCATGGTTTTCACTGCTACGCAAACAATCACGCCCTGGCCTTCAAAATTTGTTAAAATCCTGCTCTTCTCGAGTGTTTTGCTTGCCTCGAGATAACCAAGCGAACGAACAAACCGTTGACTGCCCGATTCGTGCTCTAGCCAGAATCCTACACGCGCATGTCTCGGTCTGCGACCCCTCATTTTGCGTGGATTGTGCCAACTGAATCTCAACCCATCTGCTCCGATCGACCGTACACCTCCACCTCCTTCGGATTCCGCCCACATGAATCCAGCCAGTGCCCATGACCGAACTCAACCCGCCGCTCTCCTTCCAATCCGACCTGCACACCTCCTGCTTTGTTTGGAGTGTTGCTCCCATGAGTAATTCTCTTCTGTCGTGCGTATAGGATACCTGAAGGAAAGGGCATAATGACTTGGCCGGTTTAAATATAATAGTTAAAACTATATGTTTGCATGCGAAATTGTTGCAATAGGCAATTAAAATGAAATTTAATACAATGGATTAGCAAACGCCCATACGATTTTGACAAAGACCTCACGCCGTCGATCTTAGATCCGACCAGAGCAGTTTCAAATTCAAGACCTCTCATCGTCGAACTTAGGTCCGGCCGGGATTGTTTCAAATCAAGACCTCGAGCCATCGATCTTAGGTTTGGCCGGGATAGTTTTAAATCAAGACCTCACGCCGTTAACCTTAAATCCGTCCGGGATGGTTTCAAAGCGAAGAC
>NW_021423452.1:0-343 GCF_001605985.2 Dendrobium catenatum
CGTATCAATTCTTCCACAAACCCTACAAATATATAATAATTGGCATGAAAGAAACACTGGCCAAAATCCTAGAGGATAGATTGGTCCCACTATTGTAATGAACTCCACCAAGACAAAGTTTTCCATCACCCAACCTACTCCCAATTAACAACAAGTTAATAATTAAACCACCAATCTATCTTCAACCTCTAACCACCCTACTGTAGCTACTTAACTAAATCCTCAAAGCATCTACTAGCCTAGCCTAATAAATGACATTTATTACCCCCCTCTACTAGTTGAAGCTTCTTCATCTTCCACTTCTAGGGGTGAATAGATCTCATATTTGTACTCTACTATTGAA
>NW_021423453.1:0-232 GCF_001605985.2 Dendrobium catenatum
TCTGTAGGTTTGGTGCACTATAGCCGAACATCTTCCATCATTCATCTACAATAAACGTGTTATGTAATGGTTTATTCAAATAATTTCATTGTAAATAAAGCATCATAATTCACATAAATATTAAAATAAAATCTCAAAATTTTGTCATCTTACCAGGTTGCATTTCTTTTGCCAATGTTAATGCAATCGGCTTCTCAAAACTTTCCAAATTATCACGAAATAGCCTCAACTC
>NW_021423454.1:0-244 GCF_001605985.2 Dendrobium catenatum
CCCCTGAGCCCCTTCAAGGTCTTGGGTTGAGGCCATACCAGCATTGCCTCTATCTTGCACTGATCTGCAGCAACTCCCTCCTGGGATATCACATGCCCCAGGTACTCTACCCGTGCCTGAGCGAAGTCACACTTCTTGAAGTTGGCCTTCAGCTGATGCTCCCTCAGCAAACCCAACACCACTCTCAGGTGCTCTAGGTGTTTCTCCCCAGTCCTGCTATAGATTAGAATATCATCAAAAAATA
>NW_021423455.1:0-1203 GCF_001605985.2 Dendrobium catenatum
AAAATACATAAAATAATTCATATTTTTTAAATAATTGAATATTTATTGCATTTTTATTAAGTATTTGTAAAAATAATAAAAATGTATTCATAATTAAATATTTGCTGTTCTTTTATTGCCCTTTTACAAAAGCACATCAAAAGGATAATAAAAATATAGCAAATCCGATTAGCTTTCCGTCGGATTCTCCAATTGGTGGGGCACCCTAAAATTATCACAATAATAATAATAATAATAAAAACCATAAAATTATCACTATATCTTCACAATAACTATCTAGTTGCCGGTAAGGATCCACGCACACCCCTGCCCTGAGGGTCAGCATCCATATTATGGCTATCCATGCAGAAATCTTTGAAGCAGCAGACCAGTAGGTTAAATGTTTAATCCATAAGCAAAGAATGCAGAGAAAAAAAAAAAAAAACAAATATATTTCTTCCACTGGGGCAGACGTTCAAGGCTTATTAGCACCACATCTTTTAACAACGTATGGGCCTTTTAATGAAATCCACTAAAATGAAGCTTCTGCTATTTTATCTGTAATACAATATCCATATGCCAGTTTAAGAAAGAAATTCCTTCCCCATAAAGTACGTTGGGCTCTCAAAAATCCTGCCACTAGGAGCTAGGAAATCTCGTCACCAGCAAATAAACCTCAAGAGCATACGCTTTAAAACATGTAGTCGTGCGCATCTCTGTCATCTGCTCTCCGACTTGCATCTTGTACATCACCAGCAAGCACTCTCTTGTTCATTTTGGCCCTTTGGACCAGACGAACCAATGCTTGCACTACTTCTGACATGGGCGGTCTGAACTCCGGCTCAGGCTGTCAAACAGGGCAAATTATTACGTGCGGAGTCCGGACGTGATCCAGAGACCAATAAAATTGCGCCACATCACCCAAAAAGTGTACCGCATTTGGTACAGAGCACAACACCGAGCGGCACAGAGCGTCGGTACCGCACTCGGTACCAAGCAGTACCGGACAATTTTTCCGCCCGGTGTCCGCAGGAAACACTTGTTGTTATTATTGCTATTGTGGCGAGTTTTTTCAAGCAAAAATGCATGAATGGGCTCCGGATCCGAGAAATCTATCTCAAGGGACTGAAAAAGGGGTAATGCAATTTGATAGGAACATTACCTGAACACATAGGGCAATAACATCGGCAAATCGAGAGAGAGATTTTGCGGGGTACAGCCCTT
>NW_021423456.1:0-608 GCF_001605985.2 Dendrobium catenatum
GTAATCTGTTCTAATCTGTCATATAGTGCTATTGCTAAAGGCATGCTTCTCATTCTAGGATGAGGATTACTCCTCACACCCCAATAGGTGTGCGTGCATGTTATTTTGTCATAGTTAGTGGAGAAACAACTCACTTTAGGATTAGGTTTTGTTTCATCCACCAAAGGATTGAATAAAACCCTCAGGGAAGGGAAACGATTGACTGAATGAAGCATCTCAGCACCACCTTTTGTTTATGCCAATGTTAACAAGGAATTCAAGGCTATTGTAATTGAAGATCGAGAGATTCTTTGATGTGAAATACCCTTCTCTTCAAGAACTTTCTTTAACCTTCCACTCTCATGCATCTCAAGAACTATATCATATCCTCCTATTAACTCACCTTTTATTTAAAGCTAGGGAAAGCTAGACCAACTAGAAAAGGTTTTCAGGCCCTGCCTTACTTCCTCATCGGAAAGCACATCGAAGCTCTAAAACTTGATCTTCTTATGTTTGAGGAGCTCAACAACCTTGCTGCTAAAATCACACTTAGGCTCTTTAGGTTTTTCTTTCATGAACAGTATAACAGAACTTGAATTTATGAAAGTTCTCAGTCAAGAAGCTAAAAT
>NW_021423457.1:0-269 GCF_001605985.2 Dendrobium catenatum
GTTGATTATTAGTAGATTAAAGAAAATCAAAATCTAGAAAAAAAAAAAAAACGTGTCACTAAGTTGTTGTTTTAAAGTCTCTATCCTATAAGTAACATGCACCCTAAGTCTACGTTTTCTAAGACTCGGTCCTTAATTTTTGTCCTTAGGTGTCACTAGTGTTGTAGGATTAAAGGTGTTGTTCTTCTAACTCCTAAGACTTCTATACGGATGTCATAGGATTTTAGGGATCTAAAAAAATAAAAGCAATCCTAAATATGTAATTGAAG
>NW_021423458.1:0-260 GCF_001605985.2 Dendrobium catenatum
ATTTTCAATATAAACTAATTAAACTACTCTGTTCAGTCGAAGTAAATGCCCAAAATAAAATAAAATAAAATAAAATAAAAAAGAATTATATTATGCAGTGTAAATTTGGATATGATATAAAAAGAATATAAAATATTTTTTAAAAAATGAGTTATTTGGATGAATATAAAATAGTTGTAGTTGATTATTTTTTTGTTTTATTTGAAAAAAAATGAATGCGGCGTATTAGATAACTCAGATAAATAATTAAATTAGATTAC
>NW_021423459.1:0-425 GCF_001605985.2 Dendrobium catenatum
ACACGCCTTTATTGCGCGTGGTGGGAGGAACAAAAAACACGGCCGCGGTGTCCTTGTCAAAGGACACCTACCATACACGCCTTTATTGCGCGTGGTGGGAAAGGCCCAGTTTCTCATAGTTTTCCTCTAAACGGGGGAGACGCCGAGAGGCTGCCGAAATTTGGGGTGAAGATGGACCGTACTTGGACTTGATTTGCACATCCAATGGACAAAAATGAGACTCGTACCTGGACTTGTTTGAGCAAAAATGAGCTTGAAGCAATGAATTTAATTGAACTCAAAACCCAAATGAATCATAACTTAAGCATAACTCAATGAACATGAACTTGAGTTGAACAAGCTCACTTGAAACTTATGAACTTGGTTTGAACCATGTGAGGACTTAGATTTGCCATATGAACAAACAAAAGTGAACTTGAATGTGG
>NW_021423460.1:0-306 GCF_001605985.2 Dendrobium catenatum
CCTACAAAACCCGATCCTCTGTCGACAGCCCGACAGCGTTGACAAGGTTCAAGCTACAAAAAAGAAATGACCCCTAACACTCCGATGATGGCCGTGTTGATTTCTTATCTCAACCGGAGGGGTTCACAAATATTTTCAAATGTCATTCCAAATACTCAAAATTCCACCCAAATATCCATTCAAAACTCAAAACTCCACAAAATCCAAAAATCCACAAATCCCAAAAGTCCAAAAATGTTTAAAATTGGAATAAATCCATCAAAAAAAACTTAAAGCAAAATACATCCACCCTCCGCAACAGTTTGC
>NW_021423461.1:0-593 GCF_001605985.2 Dendrobium catenatum
AATTTTGTGAACGTTCATTTTAACGGCAAAATTTTTTCCGCCGAAAAACATTCAAATCCACCAGAAAATTAACAATTTTCCTCTATTAATACGCAATTTTCTTGTAGTGAATACTATTGAATATATTAACTGAACTTAGCATACATATTGATTATTTAAGCTTTGCATTGGAAGCTTTAGTAAATTTGAATTTATGTTGACCTTTTTTGGCGATTATATGAATTTTAATGATTTCAAGTCAAGGAAGGGATCATGACTCGGTGGAGTGAGCGAGGTTGTCTGAGATCCTCAAGCTTTTCTTTTGATTTTGTTTTGTATTTTGTTTTATTCTTTTGTAGTCAGAGATTGAGATAGATTATGAATTGTAAGTAATCTCCTGGCTATTGTAAATATAATTTTGATGAATAAATAGAGAAATATTTTGTTATGTTTGATTTTAGTTGTTTCTATTGGCTTGATTTATATTGACGAATTCAACGAAGCTTTGGTTGATTGTTTAAGTAATTAAAATTGACAATTATTTCAAATTTAATCTTACGGTGTGACATCTATCTCCAGTTAATTTAATTGCTTGTGTGTTAAACGAAAGAGGC
>NW_021423462.1:0-314 GCF_001605985.2 Dendrobium catenatum
ATGTATATGCATGATTATATAAATATTAAACATTTTGTTAGATTAGGAGTATATTAATATATTTTTTTTATATAAACTAAAGTTAATAATAATAAAAAACATATCAAATCAGATCTTAAATGAATTGAATTGATATCTAACGGCATTGACCCGAATCAATACTCAAATTAAGCCTAATTTCATTATGATATGAAAATAAAAAGTTAAAGTAACAAATTATACAATAAATCATATAGTTTGTCTTTCCACAACTCAAACAATATATTTAAATAGAAATATAATTGATAAACATCAAAATGAGTTAATGAAGGGTT
>NW_021423463.1:0-233 GCF_001605985.2 Dendrobium catenatum
CAAAAATCACAAAAACAAAACAAAACAAAATAAACTATTAAAATATAAATATCAATGTTGCAAAAACATTTTTATTTAAGCATTCAAATCAATTATACCAAGCCTTATTCTTAATGTACTGAAGATATCAAATGCTAAATATTTGTAAAAATGTCTGCAAGTTGATTTTCAGTTGAAACATGAGCAAGTTCAATTTATCCCTTGGATACATGATCCCTTATGAAATGATGCCT
>NW_021423464.1:0-231 GCF_001605985.2 Dendrobium catenatum
ACAAGCTACTTGAGCATCCATGGATTATTCAAAATGCTGATCCTTCTGGTATTTCTTGAAACTTATCCTAATAACTGAGGTCCTCAAATAAAATTGACATCAATGAAACACTTGTCTTTTGAGATTATAGCAATCCATTGAGTCGATTCACGATTCACATATTGTGGGGTCTGTTAAACGAGAAAATATGCTTCCCTTCTATTGTTGTAGAATTCCAACATCTCGTATTGA
>NW_021423465.1:0-2474 GCF_001605985.2 Dendrobium catenatum
CCTTGTACATTTGTTCCCTCGATCGGTACCGTTCATCGTAGTTCATGCCAATAAAGAAAAGAAAAATAGGTATTAGAAAACACATTTAATAATTATAAAAATGAAATAATTGAAAGACAGAATTTAAGTTAGAACGTACCTTTCTTCGGGCTTCTTTTTTGGTTGACTTTGATTGATTTTATTTTGGTTCTTTATGTTTGATGGGAGTCATCGAAAGAGAAGGGAAGAAAAGTCGAGGAAGAAACAAAGATTCATAGTAATCGATATGAACTTAGTCTAATTATAGACCATGCCTTACAATGATACCAAGACATATGCTCAATATAACTATTTTGTTTTCATATTAGAATACATATAAACGACTCCATAATGTAAAGTTAATGAAATTGTTCAATTATATTATAATACTTAGATTTAACATGCATATAAACTTGTTTCATTCAGACATTGACATAACTTTTTATTGGACAATTTAAAGACTAACATTTATGCACTTTTGTTCAAGAAAGAGAATGAATTATATCATATTCCTTCAAATTAAGTTTATCATGTGAAATATCCAACTAGAAATATCAAAATAAATTATGAATATGCACTTCATAACAAAAATAATGCATATAAGATTTTCATATTGTAAAGAATAAAAATCTACGTATATTTATTGCCTTTCTCTGAGAGAGGTTCAATAAAATAAATAATGGAAATAATTATCATGCAAAATCTTAACAAGAACCATACTACAGTCTTAAAGTGTTATCAAATAATTTGATACAATTTAATGGGTTTTGATTTGTATTATGCCAAACAATTTTCAGAATTAGTCATTTCCAAAATTTATTAAATATAGATTTACAATATTTACTTTTTTTTTTTTAAATAAATCCTAATCATGGTCAAACAGAGTCTTACAATATTAATGATTTTCGCACAGGATATTCAGTAAAAAAAAATGCAAAGAAAAGATGAATGTTATTGAATTTATCTTACACTTTAAGAAATGATAAAAGCATCAGGATTTCAATCGATTTCAAGATCAGTAATCATATTGCTGAGGTGATGCTAACGTCAATTTCCTTCCTTTATTTCTGGTTCACACGCTTCAAGCAAAAGGGTCGAATCTGGTTCGTAACAATAGAAATGGGAAGAGGCGGAGATCGTGCGAATGGGGGATTCCGCATGGAGCTCTTTGCAAATTGAGGGTGGCGGAGAGACATGAGCCCTTCTTGCAAACTGGGAGCCGGCGGAGATGCTAGAGTTGCTTCTTGCGAACTGCAGGGGGAATCGATGCTTCATGCCCTGCGAGGCTGTGAATGAGAGAGTGAGGGCCGGGTGATTTTGCGAACTGCAGCGAGATAGAGCGAATGGGAGAGGGAGCAATTCATTTTCACGAACTGGGAAGAGGCCAAGGGGCTTCATTTCTGCGAACTAGACTTCACGTGAGAGAGGGAGAGTAACGGTGAGGGAGTTGTTCTGTGCGTGAACTGGAGGAGACCAAGCAGTTTGCGAACTGCAGTGAGAGCAGTTGTGCAAATCGGGTTGGGGGTTCGGTTATGTGTGTGTGAGTGAGAGAGATGGGGTTATGGAATTGGTTTGAACCGGCTCAAGTTAACAATATATGATTCTAGAACCAGGGCGTGAAGGTGTGCCCAAACTTATTATTCTAAGTACTGGAGATACAGTTCTCAACTTTGTAATTTTTCTCCTTTCCTTGAGACATTCTGTTAAAACATCAGCCAAAACACACATCTTTACTAGAATTTATCATAGATTAAAATAAGCCCATAAATTTCACTTAACAAATTCCCCCAGCTTAAGTTCTATTAAATTTCACTTAACTAATTTCCCCAGCTTAGCTCTTGCTTGTCCTCAAGCATTTGTGTTTACACTATTGATCAAATCATATTAAAAATAAAAAAAATATTGAGATTAAAAAATGTTTAGATATAAGATAATACTCACTTTTTTTATGTGATTTAAATAAACTGTTGACCTCATTATTCAGGTCAATTTCCTCGGAATCGGATTCTAGCACTTTGTTTTCGTAGCTTAGTGTAGACGTCGCCCATAGGATTTTCTCTTAGGTGGATACCCATGACGTAGGCGTCGACTCAAACCTATCATTCGTTCGATCAACATCAATTTCAATCCAAATTTTAATTCAACTCCAAACGAACTCCAAATCAAATTCAATTTATGATTCATCAATGTCCCAATCGTCCTATTGTAATTTGATCTAATTGTTTTCGATTCCAAATTGATACATAATTTGGTCTCAAATCAACTATCAATCAAACTCCGATTAAATTAATAAAAGACTCATTCATTCTTTTATCCAAATCGAAATCAACCCATCCATTATAATACTAAAATTATTCTTAATAAAATTTCACTTTAAAAATTAACATTTTAAATCTTTTTTAAGGCATAAACTAAATCTCAGCCATTGGATTCGATTAGAGATATTTTTAGATTTG
>NW_021423466.1:0-381 GCF_001605985.2 Dendrobium catenatum
AATCAAGGGTTAACCAATTTTAATTAATCCTAAAAATATTAAGAATCCCAAAAGGGTCTTAAACACTTGTTGATCTGTCCTTAGGTCATTTATGACCTTTAGAATTGATCCCAAGGAGTTTAGGGCTCATTTGGGTTCAAATCCTTAAGCAGACCCCTTAATCGTAGTAATTTGATAATCCCTTGTGTAAAATTCCTAAAATTCACTCTTAACTATAAAAAAAATTTTTGATTAATCAACTTAGTGGATAGTGACTTCAATCAGAATTCATCACTTCCTAGAAACATCAAACCTTCATAACTTAGCTAAAACCAAGGAATCAGCACCTTAGGTGACCTTAGGTTAGAACGGATCAGAACTTCTAAAAATCATAACTTTTCA
>NW_021423467.1:0-300 GCF_001605985.2 Dendrobium catenatum
CAGGTGCAGATAACCCGGTCGGCAGAGTGGTACCCCTAGCAGGTATCACAAATATTCTTCCTCCAACTACGACTCTCTCAGTGGCTGAGGCCTTGGGCTGTGATAGCCTTTCGAATACTGAGGTCCTATTTTGTTGAACTGCCTTTGCAGTAGCAGTTTTATCAGCTCGTGGTTGTTGCACGGAATAAACACGTCGTGCATTAATATCAGCAGAATTAGGCCTCGCAGGAGGGCCTTGAACAATCATGCCTTGAATAGGTACAGCAGCAGCCTTTGCAGTAGCTGCAGAAAACTCTAAGC
>NW_021423468.1:0-705 GCF_001605985.2 Dendrobium catenatum
TTCTGTGATTTTGGGCTCGTTGGACTCGTCTCGTCGAGACGTTCGATTCGAGTATAAACTCGTCAAAATCGGAGACCGTTTGGTAACTCAAATTACTGTTTTAACATCCCGACAGCACTTTGAGCCCTTGATTTGGACTCATTTGGGCTCGGATTGAGTTGAACTTGATATCGTTGGGTTTGTATTTCCGAGACGCTCAGTTCGACTATAAGCTCGCTGAAATCGGAGTTCACGTGCTCCTTGATTTAATTTTTGAAGTTTCTAATTTGGGTTTTGCCTCTAGATTCTTGCCCGATCAAGATAATTTCATGATGATGTATCAAGTATAAACTCTTAACTGTCCAGATATTGTTTGCTTTGGCTTAATGGTCTCATAATTTTATCATGTTGATGTAACTTCTTAGTGGTCACCAATCCTAAAATTTCTTCAGGATGAACATGCTGAACTACGGATTTTCTTAATGAAATTTTCACCATTACACCAAAAGTTGCATCGATGTTTAAAAAATTTGCTAATTTTTACTTAAATGTTTCACAATTTATTCAATGATTAATGAATTTTGGATGTAAAGCCCTCCATATTTTTGTTGTAATATAAATTAAATAAAATTTATATTTAAAAAAAAATAGTAAACACATTTAAACACTTTCATAATAAAATTAAAATTAATAAAAATATACAAAATAATTTATGATTTTATTATA
>NW_021423469.1:0-267 GCF_001605985.2 Dendrobium catenatum
AATAAAATTTTGCTATATGCATTTTCTCAAAAAAAAAGTTCATAAAAAACACTTCTAAGGAACGTGCAACAAAATTATAATTATATAGTAAGTAATACATTATCATTTGAAAGACCTTCTGAATGAAATTTAGAAGAAATTTCATTTTCCTAACAAAAAGAGAAATGATAATAAAAAAGCATCTACCATGAAGGAAAAAATTGTTATTGTAAGTATATAATTGCATATAGCTGTTTAAGATAAGTATATTGTCATGTATTTGTAATT
>NW_021423470.1:0-213 GCF_001605985.2 Dendrobium catenatum
ATACAACTTTTCACTGATATTTAAATTTTCTTGTTTAAAAAGCTATTTTTGGAAAAAAAGGATTTTTTTTAAAGGAGTTCTAAAAAGTAAAAGTAGAAATATTTAAGTTGCCCTAAAAATCAGGCCGAACAACGAACTGGAAGAAGGAGAGGTTCACAGTTCGATCGATCAAACCGGATGACTTAATAAATAATAAATATTATTTAAATTTAA
>NW_021423471.1:0-1241 GCF_001605985.2 Dendrobium catenatum
TAATTTAATTATAGTACTAATTTTTCCAGAAAAAAACATATTGAATTGGTATTGGAGAAGGCTGTAATAAATTTGGTTTCATTATCAGAAGGAAACTCTTATTGAAGGCAATGTGTTTGGTCAATCATGATATCCTATTTAATTTTTTTTGTTAAGATTAAAAATAAATAAATAAATATACATGTATTATGAAGCAAATTATATTAAGATAAGATTTTAAAATTGTTGTGGGATGAAAAATTCGTGGCAATAGAGTAGAAGGATTTTCTGTCTTAGCGATGTACGAAAATTCAACACAAAAACATGTTATTGCAATGATAAAAAAACATCATGATTTTTACATGAAAATTTTGAAAAAGAGATAAATTATAGGACCTTGTCCAAATGAAATGATTTCGCTAATGTTTAAGCAAATTATATTGTCCCTTAACTCAAGGATAATGTTTATATAATGTGTTGAAGACATTGCCAAATTTCATATGGATATCCTTAGGCTTAGATGGAAGACATATGATGGAAATCTAGTGGCAGTCGACGAAAGGATGGAAGTTCGATGATGGTCGATTTTTGGGAAGAAATCAAGCATTGGTCGAAGAATGGATGGAAGTTGGCGATGGTCGGGAAGAGATCCAGCTGTAGTCAACGATCGAACAAATTAAACTCCAATGAAGATCAGGCAAAAGTTTAGCGACAATCGGTGATCGAGAAGAGATCTAGTGATGGTCGATAATCGGTCGGATGTCCGATGACAGTCACATGAAAGTGTGATGATAGTCGGTGGTCGGGAAAAAATCAAGCGGTGGTCGATGAACATATGGCTGTCTGATGACGGTTAGTGGTTGAGATGAGATCCAGCGGCAGTCAACGATCGGATGGAAATCAGCTGGTGATGGTCGAGCGAAAGGTCGACAACAGTCGGTGGTCGAGAAGAGATCAAGTGGTGGTCGACGATCGGACAGATGCCCGACGACGGTCGGGCGAGAGTTCAGTGATAGTTGGTGGTCAGGAAGAGATTCAATGGTGGTCGAGAATTGGACAAAAATCAGACTACGATTGGGTGAAAGTTCGGCAACAGCCTGTGGTTGGGAAGAGATTTGGCACTGGTTGACAGCTAGAGAGCTCCCCAGGTTTTCTCCTTTTTCTCCCTCCTCACATGTAAAGAATGGGGGGACTATTTATAGGTTTTTGGGAGTGGCATGGATTGTAAATGTAATATCAGTTTTTGCTCCAGGTTCGTCCGG
>NW_021423472.1:0-288 GCF_001605985.2 Dendrobium catenatum
GTAATTTTCTGACCTAAGATGTATTTATTGTATTTTTCTGAAGGTCTCGGGGACTTATTTAACCAGTTAATTAGGGTTAGTTAGCTAAGGGCTCTAAAAGCTCCTAAAAAAAAATTGATAGAAAATTCAGTGATGTTTTAGATGTCACTAAGTTTAAGTGTTGTGATTTTCATGTCGATTCGGGATCTATCCTAGCTCCTAGAAAACTTCTAAGTTCGCTAGACGGGTCCTTAATTTTTGTCCTTAGGGTTTCGCTACGTTGTAGGAATTTAAAGTGATGTTTACACT
>NW_021423473.1:0-755 GCF_001605985.2 Dendrobium catenatum
ATCAATTATTAGTTTTGGACTTTAAGATAAAGGGTCAAAAAATAAAAAATATAGTAAAACGATTTTCTAGTATTAGATGGGGGGCATTTAAAGAATATTAATAAAAATATTTTTGAGAGTAAAATTTTAGATCTTAAAATTTTGTCTGTGCATGAGGATGTCAATATTATGTGAGAAAAAATAACTTGTGATATTAAGAATATTGCAAAAGATGTGTTTGAAATTTCGAAGGAAAAAATTCCTAATAGTAAAAATCTGGTGGTGAAATCCAAATGTGCAAGAAAAGATAAAAAATAAGAAGATATGTTATAAAAATTGGTTTAGATGTAAAAATTTTAATAATTGAAAAAGCTATAAAGAGGCTCGTAAGAAATCTAAGAAAGCTATTTGCGATGCAAAGAGCTTAGCTTTTAATGATTTATATAATAGATTAGATACTAATGAGGGAAAAAGATATATGTATAAGTTAGCCAAACAAAGAGAAAGGAGTAGTAAGGATTTATTTCAAGTGAAGTGTATCAAGGATGAAGATCAAAAAGTACTTTTCCTAGAAGATGACATTCAACAAAGGTGGATGAGGTATTTTGCTAAACTTTTTAATGAAGAATGTGAAAATACAATCGACTTTAGTGACTTTATCGCCCTAAATGAAAATAAAGATTTTTATTTTTATCGGCGTATAAGTAAAACTGAAGTTAGAGAGGCTTTAAAGAAAATAAAGTGTGGAAAAGTTGTTGGACCTGATGATATTCCAA
>NW_021423474.1:0-313 GCF_001605985.2 Dendrobium catenatum
GTTCAGTTGTTGTTGCCCCCTCCACTCAGTTAGATGTCCCTATCTGGTCCCGTCGTAGTAGATGGGTTTGGAGACGTCGGCAGGTGGATGAGCCTGTCGAGACGGAGCAGACAGTTGGTACGATTCGGTGAGTTGATACAGTCCCTTCAGTGTCAGTGCCAGTTTAGATGGATGTTGATGCGGTGGATGTTGATAGTAGTGCCCCGGCTCGAGTCAAGCCAGTTACTGCTTCTAGTCCCCTTAGGATTTCCTTTCCTATGGGTCTGTACATAGGTTCCCTTTGTCAGACCCTCTCCGATGATGACTTGCTTAC
>NW_021423475.1:0-350 GCF_001605985.2 Dendrobium catenatum
TAGTGAATTCATATTGTTGTAGGCCTTGAAGGCCTAAAATAAATATTTTAAAGCAAATATACCAGTCGCCACAACTTTATATTTGCTTAATGTTTCGAACCATGTCGACTTTTATTGACCCGTATAGAAGGCTCGGTTTCGAACCTGAATTCACTTGTCAACCCGCGCAGCATCCCTAGACGTCACGTGTGTACCAATAACACCCTCGCCGGGGCCCATGCGGGTTTTATAATTATTTTCCCCCCTTTTAGTGTACCTATGTGTATACAATTTATAGTGCACGTGTAGGGGTACTTTAAAATATTTGTAGACACCTTCTATCTGCTTGTACGGAGATTGCAGATCCGGTG
>NW_021423476.1:0-368 GCF_001605985.2 Dendrobium catenatum
GGATCGTCCCGGGACGATCAGTTCATGGCAAAAGTCAAAGAGCAAATCGTCCAGGAAATTAATTATCGTCCTGAGAAATCGACCCAGGCCGATTGGATTTTTGTTCAGATCGTCCAGGACGATCGTGCGATCGGCCGGGCCAAAGCTGAAATCAGCTCATTTTGAAGAGAGAGAAAATCATAAAATATCTAAAATCATTTTGAGGAGAGAGAAAGTCGAGGAGAAACTTGGAAAAGTTGATTTTCGGGCGACGCCGGGCCTTTTTTTTGTCCGACGAGACAGTTCAAGAAAGTGTTGCATGCAAGGTAAGGCACATTCCGCCTTTCTCAATTTTCAGAACGGTGAAGTTTGAACGAGTTTTCTGTCCA
>NW_021423477.1:0-372 GCF_001605985.2 Dendrobium catenatum
TCCTGGGATTTCCTTGAAGTACAAAGCTTCATCCTTAAAAGTTGAAGCCAATTGAGCTAAGCAAATCTCTGGGTCGAGAAGTGCTTTAATTAAAGTCTCCCTCCTCTCTTTTGAAAGGATAAGGGCATCATAAATGCTCAACTTAGCAGGCAACTTCCTAAGGTGAGCTAAGAACAAACTACGGGACCCGGTGGATTTGTAGGAGAATTTGATTGTTGAGTAGGAACTTGAATCGGATCAGTGGAAACAACTTGTTTTCCCTTTTCCTGTGGTGGAAGCCTAGGGGGTAAAACCTTGCCACCACGCAGTCGCACTTGTACGATTTCATCGGAAGAACAAACTACGGGGAGGTCTACGCTCTCCTTAGGTGGT
>NW_021423478.1:0-630 GCF_001605985.2 Dendrobium catenatum
ATTTAAGGTGTAGACTCTAGCCAAGTGACAAACTTGACACCTCTAAGAGTTATTTATTTTAGACCAACCATAATCAAATTTGGAGGTTAATGTGTGTGCTCTAGTCCCACAAGTACTTAAATGAAGAAAGGTTCCTAGATCTTCCATAGTGATTTCTACCCATTATTTTTTGACAAATGATGTTATCTTACTCTCATTCTAACTAAACCTCATATTTACAAGAAAATAGAGAAAAGTTTCTCTATGGTAAGTGTAAATCAAAGTTAAAATGAAGAAGAGTTGGGTTGAGGCAAAGAGAGGCAAGATAGAAAAATGAATGTCATCTTGAATAAGGAGTCTTGAAGGGGTGATTTTCACAACTATAAACCTATAGAAGGCATCCTCATTATCTCTAGACAGAAATTTTTCATCCCTTCCCCTAGATGACGATCCCTTTGTAACCCAGGAGCGCTTGCTACAACTTTTCATTCCTAGGTTGGTGCCTTTAGAACGATTCAAGGAGGGTTTGGAAGTAAATAAAAATAAATTCTAAAGCCCTCCTATTTAAAGAAAAATGACCCTTTTGTACAGTACAAAAATAAATTCATATGTATGATCTTGAGATATAAGACCCTTATTAGAATGAAATAA
>NW_021423479.1:0-214 GCF_001605985.2 Dendrobium catenatum
CTTTAAAAATAAATGATTAGATAAAATGTAAATAAAATGAAATGACATTATGTAATCACTTTATCCTATTTGGGGGAGTGAATAAATTATAATTATGGGCCTTAATATTTTTTATCAAAGCTTTCTACACCTTGGATTCATTAATTAATGAGATTCTTTAAATTTTAAAATTAAAAAAATATAAACAAAATAAAATATTCTTAAAAGCTTAATT
>NW_021423480.1:0-228 GCF_001605985.2 Dendrobium catenatum
CCCTATCCCTCTCCTCCAAGTACTACTCTACCGACGAGACTGGTGTGCTACTCTGCCCAAAGTGCAACAAGTGAGATGGGTCCTTTTCGTACAACACTTTGAAATGAGTTATCTATGAAGACGAATGATATGAAGTGTTATACCAATACTCCACCCATTATAGACACTTGACCCACAGCCAAGGTGTCTCTGAAGCAAAACATTGCAGATACGTTGTTACACCCCATT
>NW_021423481.1:0-327 GCF_001605985.2 Dendrobium catenatum
AACAAGCAAAGGCTAATAGCACTCTAATGGCTTCCAAACTAGCTACAAGGGCAAAAGTCTCCTCGAAGTCTATCCCTTCTATTTGGTTATACCCCTTAGCCATTAATCTTGCTTTATTCCTAACCGCCACTCCTTAATCATTCACCTTGTTCTTAAAAATCCACTTTGTCCCAACTACACTTTATCCCTTAGGTCTTTCTACAAGCTCCCAAACATCATTCCTTATAAATTGATTCAATTCTTCTTGCATTGCTAAAATACATAACTCATCAGTAAGGGCTTGGTTAATAGTGGTGGGTTCAGTCATTGAGATAAAGGCAGAATGGT
>NW_021423482.1:0-576 GCF_001605985.2 Dendrobium catenatum
CAATATATGAAACTGAAATGTCGTTGCTGCATCAAATACAGAGGAACTAATTTTTTATCCATATAAAATATCAAAAGTAAACAGACATAAACAGAAACAATAACAAAACTTAACGTTAACCACAAAAATTTGTAAACCATCGCTGCAACATGTAGGATTCACCTTATATAATCTTCATACTATAGATGTGTGCTAGTAACAGGGAATTTCATCATAGTAAGATGATGCATTACCACGTCCGGCCAGGAATAAATAGCACAAGCTTCCACAGTGTTCAGAAAGCATTCAGACGGCCCATGCTGCAAAATAAGTGAAGAAAGAACAAAGTTACTACGCCTCCTATAAATAAAGAGAAATGGCAATGGGTAGGTTTCTTCCGATGCAAGAGAGAAATTTCTTTACAGAATGGGATTAGGATTTGACTTTGGGCATACTTTTTCGTAGAATGTACCAGCTTTCAAATTTAAAAAAGAAAATCTTTAAATGTAGTAAGTACCTGGCATGAGATAGTGGAGTTGGGCCCAATCATAGCGTTTCCATAGGGAACGAGACGGAGATCGACAATGGAGATGAGGC
>NW_021423483.1:0-226 GCF_001605985.2 Dendrobium catenatum
CCGTTGAAATAACTAGAGCTGACATCGCCCAACATATTGGGCTGTCCACTGAAGGACCTATGGTTCGCTCGTTTCTTACCGATGATTTTGATTGGAGCGATGTAAATAGAGTCCTTAGGAATACTGTTTTTCATCAACACCAGCCTCTAGTCCAATCTTTAACCCGAAATGCCCGTATCATTCAACATGTTCTTCGAACCTCTATCATACCCAAAGGTGGCGACCG
>NW_021423484.1:0-226 GCF_001605985.2 Dendrobium catenatum
CTCTCTCTCTCTCTTAATTATAGATCTATCCCTCTTTGTAACACATTCTATAAAATCATTGCTTTAAGACTCAAAAACATCATTGCTTTAAGGATTTTGAAAGTGCTAATAAAAAGATTTAAGAAAAAGTAAAGGCTTTTCAAAATATACCTGTTTGTAAGCACTCACCATGTCATGCATCTCATAAATCTAGAAATAGGAATCATAAATATCATAGGTTAGTTAA
>NW_021423485.1:0-271 GCF_001605985.2 Dendrobium catenatum
TAGTTGAGCTGTGTTAATGGTTAGTTGAAAAAAAAAAGAGAGAAATCTATTCAGCTTTACAGCTATCGTACATGTTTTATGAATTTCTGCTCTTGAACAGCCTTAGGAAGCAGCTTGTGTGACATCTGTTTATTTTGTATGCGTAAATGATTGAAATAATCTATGTTTGTGTTGTTTTGATTGATATTATCCTTTTCTTGGCTATATCCTGCTGTATTGATACTGCTTCTGAAACTTCTTACAGAATGTGGACAATGCCTGAACCAAAAGA
>NW_021423486.1:0-757 GCF_001605985.2 Dendrobium catenatum
AGCTATTCTGGTAAGTAGGAATGTTCATAGCCCTTATACTCAAAGATAATTACTTTTTTTTTTTTTTAAGGGATGCAAATTGCATTAATCAGGGGAAAAAAAAACTATTACAATCAGAAAAAAAACTAAACCAAAAACTGAAAAAGCTACCATTCCTAACAGAAGGGAGGAAGACATTATTGAAAAGCAAATAAAACCTAAAAAAGAAAATATTTGCAAAAATGAAAAATCATAATAGAGATTCCTCATTTCGAACCAGATGGGATGAAGGGAATACCAAAAATTAGATAACCGCAAAGGTTGATTAGTTTCTCAGAATTCTCAAACAGGGACAAATTGAAAAGTAGTAAGAATCTTAAAATCTACTACTCTAATTTCATTATGCAAATAGCGCAAATTACTGATAAAATTACATCCAAATAGCTCTTCAATCTTTGGACCAGCATAATTAAGGCTCGCCAACAAAGTACCATTCATGAATGAGAAATTCCATAGCCGATGTAGGTTCTTAGTTTCTGTTTTGTGATGCAGATAGCACTGTACACAATGAGCACCTGGGCAAGAACGGTTCTTGAGAACGTTTGTTCATTAGTCGGACGAAGTGCACCACCTGATTACTTAGCAAAGCTAACTTACCTCATTTGGAATCATCATGAAGAGATTAAGCACATCGATACAGTCCGAGCCTACACATTTGGATCACATTATTTCGTCGAGGTCGATATTGTTTTGCCTGGAAATATGCTTTTGAGCCAAG
>NW_021423487.1:0-223 GCF_001605985.2 Dendrobium catenatum
AGTATCCGCTGCTGTTTCTTTTCTGTAATGTAATTATTTCTGGCTTTGGATATATGTATGTATGGATTGATATGAATAACAGATGAGGAAACCGATAGAAAAGAAGAAAAAAAAAAGAGAGGCAATAGAACGATCAGATGAATCCTTTCGCTACACGGATCTTGGGGTCGTTACAAGTGGTATCAAAGCGAGTGTAGTGAAAAGGATTTGATTATATCCAGAG
>NW_021423488.1:0-340 GCF_001605985.2 Dendrobium catenatum
TTTGATGCTTGAATTGATTTGAATTTGATTTTAAGATTCTATAAAGACCTCATACAAAAATGAGGTCAGCAGGTTCAATAAGAAATAATATTTTATGGCCTTTTGCACTACAATGATTCATTTTGTTGATAATGATAGTAGTTTTGCACAAGTTTTTTTGGTTAAAATAATAATTAGAAAACTATAAAGTTACAATATAATATATTGTAATTAATCATGATAGCGCAAGTATTATCAGCTTAACTAGGAATCCAAATTAGTACTCATGGATCTATATAAATATTACCCACCTTTCAGGGGCAGAACCAACCTTTCATTTTAGGGGGGGGGGGGGGGGGGG
>NW_021423489.1:0-908 GCF_001605985.2 Dendrobium catenatum
TAATATTTACTGTATAACATTGATGTCTGACTCTCAATAGCATTATCATCTCCTCTCTCGATGCCTGATACACGGCATCGAAGCCCAACTCTCGACATCTTAATAATCATTTTCAGCACAAATTATAGTTAAATGACTTATTATTTTTAAATTATTTTTAATACTATACTTATTCAATTTTTATACCCTATTTTTAAAATATTAAAATTATAATACCGTATCCGTATCCTATATTTTTAATAATTAACATGCACCGTGTTTGTGTCGTATTTGTATCGTCATGTCTGTGTCTATGCCTTATAAGGGGCAGCATACAGTTCCACCAGTGACAAGAGTGCTATCACTAGGGACTCAGCATCATTCCCCCACTGAGCAGGGTTATGGACAGATAGTTCCACCGGTAGTTCCACTAATCCTAGATTTATATCTCCATATTCGCATAGTCAACTCCTTTCTATCCATATTACCGACCAACAACATCACAAGCAATTTTGTTAACCTACCCTTATCCTTCTTACCACCATTCGTACTATTACCCACCTCTTGTCCAGCCACAACAAGGTAGACCATCGACAGAAGCAGAGGTTGGGAATAAGGAGCCTACAAAAAAGAGAGGATAATTGTGAGATAGGCCATAGAGCCTAAGAACGATACCTAAGTTCATTTTATTATTAAATTTTATAATTTGATCTGTTATGTAATTGAGAAAATTAGTATTTGCAGGTTAAATCCCATGAGCTAGGCCACCCACAAAATTTGAGATATAATACGGAGCAGATGTGATGCTCCTTATCTTGGATGATAATTTCAAAACTAGGGATATATGGTTCAGAGAATTTCATGTATATAATTTCGACATTACTAACATTTGTGATTGTATTTATAATAATATTATTTACTGTGTCAAC
>NW_021423490.1:0-294 GCF_001605985.2 Dendrobium catenatum
CCCATCTTCACTTAGGGATATGTAACTACTACAGAATGCCACTTGGTCACTAAGGATCTGCCTTCACTAACTGAGAGGCATCACACTTTGAAACAAACTTAATTATATCCTTCTTCAATTTAGACCACCAAAACATACATTTTAAATCTTTGTACATCTTGCTGCTTCTTGGATGAATAGTGTAGCCCAAGTAATGTGCCTCATGTAGGATCTCAGCTCTCAAATCACCAACAGAAGGAACCCATAATCTATCCTTGTAAAAAATGACTCCAATATATGCTAAAGATAGTTCAT
>NW_021423491.1:0-485 GCF_001605985.2 Dendrobium catenatum
TACAGATATATTTATAGAGCAACTTTTATCTTGACCACCACTGCTAGCCTTCTTTAAAACTATATAGTTCTTCTTCATGTAAATCTTCTTTCTATAGTTCCATCACACAACATTCCCTCTACATGAAGTAGAGTTTTCTCTTTTACATTTAGTTCAACATCTACTTGGATTTCTGTCTAAATCCCTTCCTTTTGCTTTAACATTCAGAGCAATATTCAAAGATTCACCATTCTCCTTCCCGTGAACCTCTTCAGTAAGCACTAACCTCATAATGTCCTCAAAGTTTAACTTTAAACTCCTTGAAGAATTACTCACATATGCAACCAGCCCATCCCAACTATCTGGCCATGAAGATAAAAATAATAATGCTCTCACCTCATCATCAAACTTTTTGCCTATTGAACACAACTAACTCATCACAATATTCAGATTATTCATGTGCTATGCTATTGAAGTGCAGTCTAACATCTTCATATTGAATAATT
>NW_021423492.1:0-372 GCF_001605985.2 Dendrobium catenatum
TGAGATAATTAGGAGATTTGAGCCCGGATGAGATAGCAAGAATTTTTTTCGTCCACCACTCAGCCGCAGATCCGATCTCTTATATAAGCAAGTTTTGATTCTAAATTTTTTTAGTTGATAGTGAGCTGCATCAGAATCAATTTATGATCATCTTATATAAATAAGATGATCATACTGTAGAAATTTCCGAATTTCTGATCATAAAATACGTTGATCTTCTTCTTGCTGATCAACATAAGTTGTCTCTGTAGTGTATAATCCTGTCTAAATAGTAAAATTTATAATCTAATTGAAAGAAATTCTTTAATTTTTTTTTCACAAAATTAAAAATTATATAATAATAAACTATTAATTTTTTAAGAGAAAAAAGTA
>NW_021423493.1:0-323 GCF_001605985.2 Dendrobium catenatum
AAGAGGCAACCTTCCCCTCGACGCTACGTGAGCGCTTTCAGGTAGGTGTAAAAAATGACAACGCAGTCGCATTTTTTTTTTAAAATCCCCGCCAGCTACGTGAGCGTTTAAGGGTGTAGAGCACAAGTTAAAAAATACAGATTATCCCCCTCTGCACTACGTGAGCGTTTGGGGATACTAATATAAAAATAAAATAAAATTAAAATATTTTTTTATCCCCTTTGCTGCAAGCGTCGCACCGATTTCCCGCACTACAACGCTACTTGAGCGCCTGGGGGGTTTGTCGGCTCGTTGCTAGCATTAAAGAGGCATCCTTAAGTCGT
>NW_021423494.1:0-207 GCF_001605985.2 Dendrobium catenatum
TGATAAATTTTGGTATGCATAACATTGATTTATTTCCCCACATTTAGAATTTTTCTCTTAGATTGTCATGAACCAAAATGTACCTAATAAAATAAAAATGCTAATAAAAATAAAATTAAATAAAATAATTAAACTTAAACAAATTCAATTTATGATACACTAATAAATAAAAATTATTTGTGAATTTAAATAAAATAAATTAACAAA
>NW_021423495.1:0-431 GCF_001605985.2 Dendrobium catenatum
CGCGATTTTAATAGTCATTTTCCAACATTCTAATCATTCAAGTTTCTAATATAAAATATCTTAGGATTAAATAAACAAGACATTATGAGTAATTTTTTCTATTTTTTTTTCTATTTTTTTGGGAACGGGGTATCCACCTGCTGCCACCTCGAAAGGACGGTTGGCGGCATGACTAATCCTCGGCTGACCTAGAAGAGACAACCACCCCAAAAACCTCCTGGCCCGCACTTAATTGGGCCTCACTTAAGAAGCGCTGCCGCTCGAGGGGAATCGAGCACAGGTTGAGGGATTCCCAACCGTACTCGCCCACCAACCAAGCTAAGCAACGATGGGTATTATGAGTAATTTAATTCATTAGTAATTTATGGAATAAGAATCAAAATGATCACTTTACTTTTATGAAGACCCAAAATGATTCCTGACTAATTAAA
>NW_021423496.1:0-656 GCF_001605985.2 Dendrobium catenatum
GGCCGGTCCGGTCCGGTTTTCAAAGCAATGGTTGTAGGCATATGCTATGACAATTATTTATTTTTCTAAGATTAGTGCTGTGGAGAAACATGACTTATGCTTTAGTGTAAGCTGTGGACTTAGTCACCTCGCTTTGTAATTTCTTATCAAGAATAATACTAAAATAAGCTTTGTTATCAAGATAGGGCTTATCAAATGTATAACTATTTCAACCATCATCTTCATTAGCCTTCTGACAACTTTTTGAGGTTCATTTTTTATTTGTTTCTTTTTTAGTGTTGTTTTAGTTTTAAACTTATTTATTTTGTATGCATATGATATAAATATTAGGTCAATCTTTTTTTTCTTTCAAATCTTTTGGCACTAATGTTATATACTCATTTAACATGCACAATTTCCATCATTGGATTCACATGTCAAACCACCTAAGTTTTTTCAATCACCTTTTCTTTTATGAATATCACTCGGAGCATTCCTTTTACACTATCATTCCGCAATTATAATTCCTATTTTTGCCACATTTATCTCAACATAATCAAATTTCCCCCACATCATGGACATCATTTATTTTTTTAATAACCCAACATTTGATTTCATACCATATATTTAATCTAATTATAATTTTATGAAGTTTATATTTAATCCTCAATTATATT
>NW_021423497.1:0-219 GCF_001605985.2 Dendrobium catenatum
CCCCAGATCAATCCTAGGTCCTAGGATCCCCTCTAGGCTTTAAGATTCTTTCCTAGAGCCAGACCTTAGGGCCTACTCTAGAGCTTAAGATTCTTTTCTAGATCCAAGACCTTAGGGCCTATCCTAGAGCTTAGGATTCTTCCATAATCCAAAATCTAGAGCCCCTCTAGATCCTAGATCCTAGAGTTCTTCTAGACCCTTTGATCAACTCCAACCTCA
>NW_021423498.1:0-270 GCF_001605985.2 Dendrobium catenatum
GTCCTGGACGATCCTGCGATCGTCCAGGACGATCCATTCGAAATCCTTAAGTTACTTAGGACGATAAATGCCAGTTAAAAAACAGGGCGATGCTCAGGACGATTTGCCTCTGATTTAAACTGATCGGCCAGGACGATAGAACGATCGGCCTGGACGATTAAGCCAAATTTCAATCGTCCAGGGTTGTTCCCAGGGCGATGCTCTGGCCGATCTTCTAAGTTTATACTGATCGACCAGGCCGATATCCATATCGGCCTGGATGATAAAGTT
>NW_021423499.1:0-223 GCF_001605985.2 Dendrobium catenatum
CAGTTTCTGGAAACCTAAATTTTTTAATAAATACTAGATCCTAATTGGAGTCTAATGCAAGTGAGTTTGCCTAATTTAGAATTTTCTACAATTAGTTATGAGTTTTCTAAATCCAGGGCATTTAAGGGAATTTCCTAAATTAACTAGGAAAAGGGCCTTTTTTACTGTTTTGCCCCAAGAAAGCTTCAAACCGATTGGAATCACCCCCAAAGGTCAGGAATGA
>NW_021423500.1:0-269 GCF_001605985.2 Dendrobium catenatum
ACACTTAATATGCATGCTTGATAAGAGAAAGTCATGACACTCTCATAGCTCTTCAAAAGCTCACCCTCAAGACTTTATGTTATACAACACAAATCATGGATAGATCTATCATCCTAACCATTAAGAAGCACAAATTGTTACAGATTTTTATACATAAATAACATAATTTCAACAACCTAAGCCTTGATACGAGGGATATCCACACCTCATAAAACCATGTAATTCATCTTTCCCAAATGAAATATTCATAAAAAGGAGAGCTCCATTTA
>NW_021423501.1:0-257 GCF_001605985.2 Dendrobium catenatum
TGAAGAGTATTTTGACTTACAGATGATGGTTGATGATGCATTTTGGAGGCAGCCGTGATGATTGCGACGAGCATTTAGTCTTTGATGCATTTAGGATTTAGGGTTTCTGGCGCCTGCCTTTCTCTATACTGATTGGCGCCTCGAATTTGAACTCTTTGTGATTGTATAATAATGATCTAGATTTGTAGAGTCTACAAATGCTGGATAGCAGAATAACAGATTTTCCTCTTATTTTCTAAAAATAATTGCAAGAATTG
>NW_021423502.1:0-367 GCF_001605985.2 Dendrobium catenatum
GGGACCATAGCCTGACGCCATTGCTCCGCCAGGCCACCACCTAAGGCCCGGACTGCCTCCGGACCACCACTTAAGGCCTTGTGCTCCACCAGACCACCATCTGAGGATCGAACTTCCTCCGGACCATCACTTGACGTCCGGACTTCTATCGAAGTACTGCCCCCTTACAACGGTCTTTCAGACCTCGGTCTCCTGCCGACTACGGTCCTCCCGACCTCATTCGCCTACTAGCTATGGTTATTCTGACCTCCATCACCAGACAAAAGTCTTTCAGACCCCGGTCTCCTACCAACTACGGTCCTTTCGACCTCCATCAACAGTCAACGGTCTTTCAGACTTCTATCTCCTGCCGACTACGGTCCTCCCG
>NW_021423503.1:0-227 GCF_001605985.2 Dendrobium catenatum
GTTTGAACAAAATTTTTACAGAGCCTAACTCATCCTGAGACGACAATAATTTCGTCCTAGATGATCAGGACTTAGAAAAATTTCCTCAACTCCTGTTCGTTCCATTACTTTTATGAGGAGATAACTTTCCTGATCGTCCCGTACGAACTAGGTTCGTCCCGTACGATCAGTACAAATTTTGTAAGATCTACTTAAGTATGCGTGTGTGTGTGTGTGTTTATTCAGTC
>NW_021423504.1:0-256 GCF_001605985.2 Dendrobium catenatum
TCATATTAAGTGATGTTAAGTGGTGAAAGTTTTTGAAATGCTTGGTTGGAATTTTTGAATTTAAAATTGAGCATTTCAAATTTAAAATTAAATTATAAATATTATTTAATACTAAAATATAATTTATTTAAATATTTAAATAATGCAAAAGTTGAACCGACCGGTTCAAGAGAATCGTGACTGGTTCAGCTGTTTTCGGTTGAACCGACGGTTTTGTCCGATTCTGACTGGTTTGTTGCAAAAGTGGTTCTTAGCA
>NW_021423505.1:0-455 GCF_001605985.2 Dendrobium catenatum
GCTGGGAGTTGTGGGTATCCTCTCAGAATCGGAAGCTAGGATTGGTTTCTTTCTCTCGTGAGGGAAAAAATAGCAGCTGGTTTTTGGTAGTTCTGGCATGAAGACTGAAGCTATATCTTGCTCAAATACGTGATTTACAACTTAGGTTATTGGTTGGTTCAAAGTGATGGCATTTACTTAAAGTTTATATGTTTTAGTGTATCTATTGTGAATGTTAATCTCCCCTCCATAGGGGCTGTTTGGTATCGGATTTACAGCGGGATTTAAGTCGGATTTACGCTAAATCCAGCCAAATAGTTTTTGTGCGCGCGTTAAATCCCGGGATTCAGTAAATCCCGGATTTACGGATTTACAGCTTAAATCCGGGTAGTCGGATTTATTAAATCCGAGCAGGATTTATCCGAAGAAGCGCGCGTAAGGAGAAAGTTACCTTCACAGCCAGCGAGCTCTCGTTC
>NW_021423506.1:0-302 GCF_001605985.2 Dendrobium catenatum
ATTAATTTTATGCTATAATTATAATATTAATTATTTAATTAATTTGCTTAATTATTAATATTTTAAATTATATTAATTAAGTTAACAGTAGAAACCTCTAGGGTTTGCTTTTCAACTGGCTTTTTTTCGTCATCGCTGTTTGGCTTCCCTGCTTCGCAGGTGTAATGGTTTCTTCGGCTCCTTCGTTGTTGTTCGACTTCGCTCCTTCGACTACGTTCCATTTTCCTGTCGGATCGGATGTGACAACATTTTGATCGGAAGTAAGGACGGGAGCTCGCTCGCTGTGAAGGTAACTTTCTCCC
>NW_021423507.1:0-203 GCF_001605985.2 Dendrobium catenatum
GTTTAAAAGCATATGTTTTGAAACTATTTCTTGCCAAGTTACATTTATTTTGAAATTGTGTTAATAATTTGATCTGGTTTACATTTCGACATATTCATTAATATGTCAATTCATAATAGCTTATATATTTTCATACATGATATTCTGACATTGCCTTCTCTCTCCGCTTTTTTGCGAGGTACTTATGGAGTTGATTGGAGAAT
>NW_021423508.1:0-265 GCF_001605985.2 Dendrobium catenatum
TCATTAATTTGAGATAGATTTTTGATTAGAGAAGAAATCTGTGCCACTAAAAAATACTAAAGAAAGAGACACAATAAACAGAATTTTTCAATCATCTAATGGATTTAAGAGATGCAAACCATTGACTACAAATTTTCAAAAGCAAATGCAAGGCATACGATAACATATTAGCGATGAGTAAAAATTTTTTGATAGATTTTTTTTAAAAAAAAAAAGAATAAATCAAATAAACAAAACAACACAAAAAGGAACAAACAACCAAAAC
>NW_021423509.1:0-1467 GCF_001605985.2 Dendrobium catenatum
AAATAAATAATTATATTATTTTAAAATTAATTATTTTTAATTTATAACTAATTATAAATGAAATATAATTAGTTATATTCAAACTATAACTAATTATATTTAACTTAAAAATTATTACAGTCCATGACTCATAGCTTGAGATTTTGATGATGACAAATAATGTGATTAAATTATCTCATTATCCATTGAATATTTTTTATATTGCTCTTGTCTGTGGTACTGATATTTTAGAGAGATCACATTTTACTCAAGACAATAGAAGACTCAAGACTGGATAGAATAGAATGTGAAGTCTGTAACTCTATATTTTTCTTTTATTTTTTGTTTTTATTTTCTTGAGTCTGGCTATAAAATGTATATAATCTGAGCAATCATGCACACACATAGGGGAGAGTTTTTTTAAGCAAAATTTTTTTACTCTCTGTAGATCGTACTGTACGATTTTAAATCATATTGTATGAACTACTATGTCTCAACGACTAATCTTCGTGAACTAATTATATTGTACGACCAACATCTTACTGTATGATATGTTTTTTATTTGAAACCCTAGCCGCTAGATTAATTTAAGTAAGTTTTTTAAATCTTAAATTTTTAATTGATTATACTGTACGATATGATCGTATAGTACGAATATTTGAATATTTACTTAAATTAACCCCCATGGTTAGTCAATTAAATTAAGGATTAATTACTGATTTGTGATCGTACTGTACGATATGATTTGTACCGTACGATGAACTGAGGCTATTTTTGATCGTCCTGAACATCATACCGGACTATCCCTTAATTTTGAACTAATCATACTGGACGATGTAAACATTGTACCGGACGACCTGAAGCTTTTAAATAATCATACTGTACGAAGTGGATTGTACTAGATGATGAATAGAGACGAGTTTTGGTCATCCCAGTGTTCGTACTATATGAACACAAGAAATATAACATATCGTATTTGATGATATTTGTATCGTACTGTACGATAGTGTTAAAAAAATTGCCTGTTCATACTCCTTCGTATCAGGATGAAGACTATTTTGAACTAATTGTACTGTATGATATTAGATCGTACTAATGAACAAAAATGGTTGAATTAAAAATTTAAGTTTGAATAAAGCCTGATTTATATATGATACTTTTGTCTTTTAAAATTACAAGAGAGAGGAACGTTACAAGAAGGAATGTGAGGGGATTGTACGGTTGCTCTAAGCCCATTGCACGCTTGCTCCTCCTATGGCCCGAGAAAATCTTGTGGGAGCTTTCTAAGGGGGAGATCCTTTAAGGTCCGTGTCCTCAAAGGTACTCTACCTTCTACATGAGGGAGAAAATTGAGAAGGTTCGTTGCCATCACCGGGAGGGTGACATAGCGTTTGGTACTCCGCCGCATCTAGGAAGCTGAAAGTGAGATTTTGTAAGGGTTTCTCCGCCTTCAGGGGCGGAGCCAGGATTTTTCTCAAGTGGGGGCAC
>NW_021423510.1:0-228 GCF_001605985.2 Dendrobium catenatum
TTTTTATGCCGAAAAATTTTTCCTACGTGAGTTTTACTGGTGGGGTAGAAAATTTTCCGACTGAAATCAGCCATAAAATAATTAATTTATTAGAAAAATAGTTTGCATTAATTTTTTTTCTTGTGAGATTCGGTTGAAATTTTCTTAGAAATTTCATTATTCACAAATAAAAAATAATAATTTTTTTTAACTTAATTAAATAACTCCAAATCTATGATACAATATTAA
>NW_021423511.1:0-218 GCF_001605985.2 Dendrobium catenatum
ATTTGAAAGATTATGCAGGAATTATATATGGAATAAATAAGATGGAAGTCATGGGCTACATTATGTAGCTTGGAATGAACTTTGTAAGCCAAAAGCTTTGGGACGTTGGGGGATCAAATCTGCACTTTCTAGTGTGGATTCCTTAAGAGCAAAGTTCGCTTGGAAGTTGCTTGAGTTTCCAAATTCATTGTTGAATAAGAACCTGATATGTAAATATG
>NW_021423512.1:0-338 GCF_001605985.2 Dendrobium catenatum
TACAGATACAGTACATGGCTTACAGACAGAAAGAACAGAACAGAATAGAAAAATCATGACTGTACAAAAATCAAAAGTATCAAGTACCTAATCACAGATCAGACTCAGAACGTCTAGTCCAAGACCTCCTTCCCTTTCCCAGAACCTGAAAACCACGCAGAAAATAAGGATGAGCTAACACTCAGCAAGATATCAATCACCAATCAAAATAATCAGAACTTCCCACCATAAATCACATTAGAAAAGTATTCATACAGAATTCGAACAATCATACAGAAATCGTACAACAGACAGAACAGATAACAGATAACAGTTCAATCAGAATCAAACATCGAATA
>NW_021423513.1:0-302 GCF_001605985.2 Dendrobium catenatum
CTACTGATAATTTAGAGGATGATGTTATGTTTATGGAAAACGAATGTCCTACTACCCTAAGGGATCAGCATAATGATAGTAAGACTCCTTCAACTTCCAATTATAATAGCGATGCTTTTACTGATACTAAGGATATGTATATTGCTGCTAAATGTTTTGCCAGGGATGATAATGATACTAGTTTTATTAAAGTTCATAGTAAAATAGGGAGGAAGCCAAAACATATTTCTTTGCAACCTCCTAGAAACACTCGCTCGAATACTCTCATTAAGCTTTTCTTTATGTTTAGTATAGTTATTTGG
>NW_021423514.1:0-257 GCF_001605985.2 Dendrobium catenatum
GTTTTCCAATTCACCTCTCTTTTAATTAGCTTTGGGCTAGTTCTATAGGGCCTAACATTTCTAACGAACTTTCAAGTGGTATCAGAGCCGTTTTTAAAAAAAAAAGTTTTTAAAAGCTTTTGAATTTTGATCCATGGCTAATTTTTCTAATCCTACTGTTGCGGAAGGTTATTCAATCACCAGACCTCTTTTATTTAAAAATATATCATTTGATTTTTGAAAAA
This sequence comes from Dendrobium catenatum, assembly GCF_001605985.2. NCBI lineage: Eukaryota > Viridiplantae > Streptophyta > Magnoliopsida > Asparagales > Orchidaceae > Dendrobium > Dendrobium catenatum. Next base: position 225 of record NW_021423514.1, read on the forward strand.
CTCGTATGTCTATTTTCTTGCAATCGATTGATT
>NW_021423515.1:0-547 GCF_001605985.2 Dendrobium catenatum
TTTGCTAAAAAAAAAAAAAGAAAGAATACAAAGAATTTCAAATATAAGAAATTTTAAATTTTGAGTATTTAGTTTGATGAAAAAGAAATAGTGTAAAATTTTATTAAATTCTTTTTTCACTCCAAAGTTCATTTTGATGTATTGTAAACTTGCCCATTTTTCAACTGAATCCCACTATGTTGTCCCCGCTCACAGCTCGTCGCACCACCTCCTGTGGGCCTCCCATAGGCTGCCGCCGCTACCCACTGGTAGCTGCTGTCGTCATCTGCAGCTGGTGTAACCACTAGTTGTCATCGCCATCGACCGTTGCCGACCATCATCGTCATTTGACTTTACATTGTATTTAAGCCCAAGAAAAAGATAATTGACATTCATTTAACACTAATTCAAACAACTTCTAAATTTTCAAATATACTGCATTTTTTTTATACTGCATTCTTCAACAAATCAAACAACCCAATAAATGTATATGCAACTCCTTATCAGCAAGAAAACCTAATAATCAATGCCCATGGTTAAAAAGGACACAAAGTTGATAAGCATAATT
>NW_021423516.1:0-250 GCF_001605985.2 Dendrobium catenatum
TAAAGAACTTGAACTTTCAAGAACAACACACAAGACTTAAGCATGAGTTGAACCTTGAACTTGGGTTGAATGGAATACATAGAAATGGGCTTCGGATGAATGAACAAATCAAGATCTAAGCGCACAGTCGTCCAAGCTAACAAGTTGCAAGTAGGAGATGAAATCTCGATGCACACGAAAGATGAATGCAACAAACTCCTACGACATTCCCTAAAATGCCTGTTGATTGAGATGACAATACTGGAGATCG
>NW_021423517.1:0-322 GCF_001605985.2 Dendrobium catenatum
AACAACATATGCTTGGATGCTCTAATTTGTGTGCTAAGTATTTCATGTGTAAATGATGTGCATTGTAATTGCTTATGGGATTTACACTGCACAACTCAAGTTCAATCAAATTTTAAGATTAAGATGGACCAAGATGGATAAATTGAAGGCTTTTATATTATCGTAGGAGTATGCTAGTGGTTCATTAATATTTTTTTTATGATTTGATTTGCTCAAAATCTAAATGTTTATTAATTATATATTAATATTGATATAGAAATCTATAAGATTTATTTATTAAATAAATTTTATAACCTTCATTTTATTGCTTAGTTATTATCAA
>NW_021423518.1:0-316 GCF_001605985.2 Dendrobium catenatum
GCCAAATTTTGGGCCCGAAAAAGTCAAATCGAATATTTTTGGGGTCCCTAGAGCTATTTTTTGACGTCTCGGCCTCAATTTTAGTACTTCTAAAGCCGTTCAGGATCATTTCACCAAGGATTGGATTTTTTTCAAATTACGAATCACACAAAAAATTCTCCAAAGACAGCGACACATATTTTTAGACTTCTTGAACATCAACGTCCAAAAATAGGGAGGAAACTGATACATCATCAAAAAATTATCTTGATCGGGCATGAATCTCGATGCAAAATCAAGTTGGAAATTTCCAAAATTAAAATTGGCACCATTCAAA
>NW_021423519.1:0-1293 GCF_001605985.2 Dendrobium catenatum
CCCAGCCGCCACCCCTCCCCTCCCTCACCCAGCAGCCCGACCTCCCTCCTCCTTGGCTAATCCCGCCGGATTCCCTGCATGGAGAAGTTTGAATTCAGTCATTAAACCCCCATTAATTCCTTCCTAATTTGGCTCCTCAAATTAGTGAGCAATTGATTGAGGAGTAATTACCCGGATTCAAATTCAAATTTTCCCTCTCTCGCTTATTTGTAACCCCCCAATTGATTGAAATCTGAAATTAAAATATCAGATTTTAATTAATCACATGGGGCCCACTCTTTTTATGAAATTTTCCCATTAATTTCTCCTTGCTTGGCCGGCCCCTTCCACCTAGCCTTTCTCTCTCTACTTGCCACATAAGCAACCATTAATCCCCTTCTTAATTCTCCCCTAATACCCGCCCCTCCTAATTCAAATTTTGGGAGGTTTCATAGCAATTAATCTCTCCCTCCAACCTAAGACAAAATCTGAAATTCAAATTCAGATTTTCTTCTTGTTCTTCTCTAGCTCACGGACCAACCAACGTCCCCTTGTCATCTCCCCGCCCTTCCTCGATGTTGAATGGCGGATCCGGAGCTTGAGTGGGGATTAGTTTTCCACGCCGACGGGAGCATTGATATCCTACGCTCTCCTTGCTTCGACGTAGGATTTGAAGACGACGCCACAATCGAAGAGTACTTGGAGCGAGTCGTCCCGATCCTCGCAAGTGTTTTCGACCGACAATTTCGTGGTTACACTTGGACGATCATTGGACGCCATCCGCCACCACCTTCTCCGGTGAATACCTCTCCGGTAACAAAGTCTTTCCTCGCGTTCATCGTAGTGGTGCTCCTCATCCTCGCATGGTTCTTTGTTCTCCGCTAAAGCCCAAGAGTGAACGAGAGAGAGAGAAAGGGTACTCAAGGCGAACTTCTTTATTATTAATTGTGGGATTTTTGTTATGAGCATTTAAGTATTTCTTTTATCTTTGAATGTTATGAATTATTTGGTTATCTCAAAGCAAATCTTCGCCTAAGCAAGTTAATTACCTAGAACGATTTAATCCTTTATTTTGTTGGTAATAAATTTTGTTTTGACAACGCTTTGAATAATTTTCATTTTAATTTCCAATCGCAATTCCTACATTGATTTACATCAAAATAGGCCATCTTAGAGAAACGATCTACTACGACATAGATAGAGTCATGCTTCCTAGCGGTTTTGGGGAGCCCTAAAACAAAGTCCATGCTAATGTCTTCCCAAGGACGGTTTGGGATGGGAAGCGGGGTGTAAAGACCCGTGTTCTGTTTCCTC
>NW_021423520.1:0-205 GCF_001605985.2 Dendrobium catenatum
TAACACATCTTTCCCATTTAGGCTTAATATGCAGCTAATAAGAAAAAATTTCACACTATAACCCTTATCACATAGCTGACTTATACTTAACAAATTATGCTTTAAGCCTTCAACCAATAACACATTTTCTATAAAAAAGTTTTTCAAATTTCCAATCAAACATGATCGAATCACTTTCTTTGTGGTGTTATCTCCAAGTGTAACC
>NW_021423521.1:0-1407 GCF_001605985.2 Dendrobium catenatum
AGGAACCATTGGATATATGGCACCAGGTAGTTTTTTTTATCCCCTTTCTATGAGTAGTTTTGAATGCATAACTTCATAAATATGTAAAGATACATACAGCACAAAAATTCATTTTTATATATTTCTGATTGATTATCTTTTGCTATTGAAGAGTTTGCGTACATGCGAAGGGTGACCACAAAGGTGGATGTATTTAGCTTTGGAATAGTTATGATGGAGTTCTTCACGAGGAAAAGACCAACAAGGATTACAGAGGAGGATGGTGTGCCGCTGACCTTGAATCAGTTTGTAGAAAAAGCCCTTGACGATGGATTTTATACTGCTCTTAGCATAATAGACCCTGAAATATATCTTTCAGGCAAAGTGGAGGAAGAGAAGGCTATTCGTGTTCTGCAACTAGCCTTGTCGTGCACCAAATTCACTGTCGAGGATCGTCCAACTATGAAAGAAGTGCTGTCATCTCTGCTAAAGCTTACTGATGTATAAGTGTAGAGGATCAAATTGGTAGCTGGTATACTATCTCAAATTTTAAAGTTGATGTATTATCTATTCTTATTTCTTGAGTTTCATCCTATTGCGGCCAACTTCATCAAGCAGGAACATCATTTTGTAGTATTAAAAGAAAGGTGTTATTGTACAAAGTCTTGTGGTAGCGTGACGTTGGAGTTAGTGTTAGAGCATCTGTAACGTTAACAAAATAATATTTGAACTTCCATATCAGTTGTTGCATCGTGGGAGTAAGAGTTATGTTAGGCAAACTTATTTTTGTGTCTTATTATCACTAGACAGATTTGGTTACATGATTTGTGCATGCCATATTGTTCCTAAACAGATTCTGATTTATTGGTAATTGCTACTTGATTAAGGTATGCATCTTCTTCGTTTTATATGAAAGTAATAATTTCAAAGAAATACGGTGTGACAATATTTACAATCTGCTTTGTGCTGTAATTCTTAGTGGTTTTCATTACTGGTGGACCAGATAGGACCGTTTCATCTTGACCATATCATCTTAGGTTGGATGCATCATAACCGCACACTTATTGTGACTTGATTTGAGTGCCATGGACTAGAGAAGCTTGGGCTATTATGAATTGTTTTAGAGAGAAGCAGATGTGATGTATATTACCTGATGTATGTTGACCTCTAACTGTCGGAGACCCAACCGCTCATTCCACCTCAGCCCACCACAGAAACGACCCATGATCTCACACAACTGTCACACTCCTCTCGACAAAAACTGCTCCTCACGACATAAAACAAAAAAACCTCCTCTCATTCGGCTCTCACGCACAAAGGAATACAGACAAGGAGAAACCGAAGCCCATACCTGTGGTCTTGTTCGTCTCCTCCATTTGAGTCGACTCCCTCTGCGAATTCAAATCGAAGCCGCACATCTCCTCGAAC
>NW_021423522.1:0-321 GCF_001605985.2 Dendrobium catenatum
TAAGGCAGGAATGGGTAACCTAAAAGTTCAAGGCCACCATGAAATGCCACAACATCACCATTGAAAAAAAAAGTACATAATAATTGATATTCCATAGTTGTCAGGCTTGGTCAATGGCTCTCAACTTAATCCATAATCGCCAGCAAAGATTCTTCATTCATAAACAAAAAAGGAGCAACATGCTATTGCATGTTATTTGTATGGCACTAGACTCACTAATTGTCACATAAATAACCCTTCCCAACTGCATTTCAAGGTGAAGATGGGCAACTGATATAATTTTTCTCACTCATAAAAAATTTGCCCCTTCATGCAATTTCC
>NW_021423523.1:0-2525 GCF_001605985.2 Dendrobium catenatum
TTAATTAATTTGACTTTAAATTTATTAAAATTAAAATTTTATTAATCTGGAATTAATTTTGAATGCTCTTCTTTCACATCAAAATTTACACTCTATCATGCTGATTTTTATGCGAGGTATCAAAATCAAATGATAAAGTCAATCTTCTCAGTAAAAGTAAACATGGAAAAAACAACCTTCTCAAAAACTAATTTTATTCTTTTCAGTCCAAAAAGTGTATTTTAATTCAAGAAATCTAGCTCTAGATTTCTATTTTTTGGGATGTCAATTCTAACAAAAAACTCCATATGGTAGCATGGGACAAGGTGTGTCTTCCTAAAAACAAAGGTGGGTTGGGTATCCCATCTATCTTGTCTTTGCAATTTTCTTTCAATTGCTCTATGATTCTCAGAATGTACAACTGTATCTCCCCTCTATCTACTTGGTTGTTTAGGAAATACAGCTCACCGTGGAGGCTATTCCTTCTGTTGCTTCCAGATTTTGGAAATCTGTATGCTCCACTGCTATTAAGGCTAAGAATGCTTTTGTTTTCAAAATTACTAAATCAGGGCCTATTTCAATTAAGTGGGACCACTGGATTGATAACAAAAATTTCTGTGACATTTACGGGCAGTCTGTTAATGCTAGTATTCCTGATATTGCTCTTGTTAATCTTTTAACTGAGAATGGGTGGTCAATTCCAGATTACTTTTCTCCTCTTATTTCCAATTTTATTTTGGGAATTAATGACATTGCGGAAGATGGCCCTTGTTTACTCTGGTATGACAAGAAGAAAAGTAAATTTAAAAACTATATGGATGATTTTCATAATGATTATGCTGAATGTAGTTGGCATAGAATGGTTTGGCACAAAAAGAATGCTCTCAAATTCTCAGTTTTTGCTTGGTTGGCTAATGTTGGTGGCCTTAAAACTGCTCAAGCTCTTAGATCCAGGAATATTATGGTTCCTACTCTTTGCTGTTTATGCCATAATGGTGATGAATCTTCTTCTCACCTTTATTTTGAATGTGAATTTTCTTTCTCCATACTTTCTGATCTTCTTATGGGTACGAGTTCTTTTCTGTTAAGGCCAAATCTTATGCAAGTTTATGATTGGATCAACGGGAGGTTCAACAGTAATGTGGATGTCTTAAATTTCTATAAATTAATTCTTTCTGCTATTGTCTACTTTATTTGGAAAGAGAGGAATCAAAGAATTTTTGGAAATCAAATACAATGCCACACTACTCTTATGTTTACCATTAAGAAGGCTATTTCTGAGAAGATTATCAAATGGAAGAATGCTATAGAATATCTGGAAAGGAAGTAATGGGGCTGTTCTCTGTGCAGCTGCTTTTTCGGGTATACGCAGTATTGCCCACCTGGACTATGATGACTCTCCCCTCACTTCTCTTGGATGGTCTAGCTGTTGGTTTAGGCAACCAGAGAAGTGTACTGCTGCTGTTCTGTCCCTATTTTCATTCTCTGAGTCCAGGTGCAATGGGCAAGGGAGTATTCTTCTGGACATAATTATTGATCCTTTGGAGGTTCGGTATTGATATATTTTCTTCATTTTATGACTGGATATGTCTATGCAGGCCTTATTCGTCTTACCTGAAGCTGATTTTCTGGAAGCCTGGACGCCTGGGAGTTTTTTCTCCTGTGATATTAGACATTTTGATGCAGTTTTGGGAACTTCTGTTTTTATGTTCCTGTTGTTTCAAATGCTTTAAAATGCTGTCTTTTACAATATTTACTTGTATTTCATATCATGCTTTCTTTTTTGGGCTCCTTTAAGCCAGCCTCTTTTGGCTATAGCAATTTCTTTTGAATACATGTAACCGCTTTTTGATCAATATACGGGCTTAGCCCAAATTTTCCCAAAAAAAAAAAAAATTCCCCAATTTTCCCAAAAAAAAAAAAAAATCCCCCCCCCCCCCACAACAAAAAAAGTGTATTTTAATTTTTTTTCTGTAAAAGAGGATGTAAAGCTACATTGGAGAAAAAAAATTTTTTTTTTTAAAGCGTTTGTATAAAGCAGCTTCATAATTTGAGAGAAGTGAAAAAATATTAGTCAAATGAAAATTATGATTATGATATATATGAAAAGCGAAACAGTAAAATAATTGTCTCAAATGAAGCCATAATCGATTGTATTTCTATATACTCAACACGACAAATTGAAGCCTTCTCATAAAAGAGAGCAATTTTAGCTTCTAGCCACTTAACCAAATAGTTATTCGTTTTTATTCTCAAAGATATGAGAGTGAAATCAAAATATTTTCAAAATTGGAGTCATTTATGCAAAATAATGAACAAATTTGATAAAAAGCTGATCATTCACTATCAGAGCCATTCATTGGGCACCCATACCCACAGCCACCCATGTACCCACCCATACCCACACTACGGGAAAACACGTGATTACCGTCGGAATTTCCGGCGGATTTTTTTGCGCCGGCATTATCGGCGCAGGTTCCGGCAGAATGATGCGACGTAACATTTACGGCGTCATTTCCGGCGGATCGGACGCCGGCAATTTACTT
>NW_021423524.1:0-285 GCF_001605985.2 Dendrobium catenatum
AATCAGAATAGAATTCAGGAGATTCAAAGGGTTTGTGATTTTAAAGCTAAAAATCTTCCTATTAAGTATTTGGGTACTCCCATCTATAAAGGTAAAAAGAAGAACTTTCTTTTTGAAGACATTTTCTCTATTATTCAAAAAGAAAACTTGGGAATTGGTCGTCTAACCTTTTGTCCTTTGGTGGTCGTCTTGTTCTTATTAAGTCTGTTCTTAATTCAGTGCCTATATATCTGTTTCATACTTTAATTCCTTCTGTCGCTACTTGCACTAGATTAGAAAGAATGT
>NW_021423525.1:0-333 GCF_001605985.2 Dendrobium catenatum
GATATGCAACGTCTATCCAAAATATTATTTTATAGGAACCTACAAAGGTGGGATTATGCATCATCTTTATAAGGGCAAATTATTAGGTCTAGTCATCGGACCTAAAAATAGGTTCGGACATCTAATAAAAACTTGCCACATCCCCTGCGCTTTGAGTGTGCTTTTTGCATGCACTTTGACTGGGCTTTACCTGTGCTTAATTTAAAATAATATTTTATTAGTATCCGGACGTATCTCTACGTCCGGTGACCGGACCTAATAATTTAATAAGAGGAATAATTATTAGGTTCGGACACCTGACGTAGCTCTACATCTGGACGTCAATAACATGTC
>NW_021423526.1:0-223 GCF_001605985.2 Dendrobium catenatum
CAAGTATTATAAGGAACCTCAGCCAAATTTGATTCGATACATACAAAAGCACTAGGCTTACCTTTCTTTTCAAACCAAGCCTTACGTTTTAGGCAATCTTTCTGATAGTGTCCACGCTTGTGACAGAAATGACATCTATCATTCTTTGGTTCCTTCTTTTGGATTTGGACAGATGACACATTAAGTTTTAGGTGTCCTTTATTGTCCTTTGGATTTTTCTTTC
>NW_021423527.1:0-255 GCF_001605985.2 Dendrobium catenatum
TATCATATGTAAATCCTTCTTATTTTCTCTATACTTCACCATCAAACCTCTCAATAAATGTATGGCTTCCATAGTAGATCTACCCGACATGAATCCAAATTTATTTTGAGAGGCATTAGTATCACGCCTAAACCTATGCTCCATAACTCGCTCCCATAATTTTAAAGTATAACACATTAACTTAATTCCTCTATAATTTGCACACTCCTGTACATCATCTTTATTCTTAAAAATATGAATTAACACACTCATTCT
>NW_021423528.1:0-260 GCF_001605985.2 Dendrobium catenatum
TATCCTGTATTTTTAAGAATTGGCGTGTCCCATATCCATATCGTGTCGTATCCGTATCGCCGTATCCGTATCGGTGCAACATATGTGGGGGTTTGTTTGATGTTTGTAGCCATGTTAACCTGTGGCTCTTAATGTTTATTCTTTTTTTTTTTCTTTCGCTATAATGCTGTTTTTTTTTTTTATGTTTGATCTATAAAATTATTTCAAATGAAGTTGTTGAGACCATATCATGTCATTTACCAATTATGTATGGCCCGGAT
>NW_021423529.1:0-552 GCF_001605985.2 Dendrobium catenatum
AATGGATGAACAGTAGGTTAAATTTTTTTACAATGTTATTTAAATGACTTAGATATTTTATTAAATAAATAAATTAATTTTTATATGCATTAATATACACATTTTTATATATAGACATGTATTTATCAAAATAATTATAATAAAATATAGGATTTTATAAAATCATTCTTGATCATTGCCGTGAGGTGTGAAAAAGGAGTAACAAGTTTTGAATAATTTTGGCTTTTACTATCACAAAATTTACAGTATTATAATGTGCTCAAACCAATTAACCCATGGGTATGTGTAATTACACCTATGAAAAAGAATCACTTCTCAATTTCCTCTGTTTATTTTAAACGCAAAAAATCAGAGAAATGCATTTATGAACTCCAACTTGTATTTGGATTACTTCTCACAAAATATTAATGCATTTGCACCTGCCTTGCGTTTCTCCCGACTCTGTAAGCTTCAAATAGTTATATAGGAGAGATATTTCTTGTCTTATTTCAATTAACTTTAAGCCAATGGGACATCTGTTGACCCTCATGCTATACCCAAAGGAAAAGATAA
>NW_021423530.1:0-302 GCF_001605985.2 Dendrobium catenatum
AAGTAATACATAATCATGCTATAACTGATTATATAACAAAATAAACAAAATGAGATAAATAGAACATCAAAAAGTGCTCCCGTGTACTTAAAGAAAGTTAAACATATATAAAATTGCAATTGAAGTTCACATTTCAACAAATTAACTACTGGATGAGAATAACAGTGAGCTTTAAGTAGTAATACCTGATTATAATCGGAGCGTATTGGTTCTAATTCAGCAGTAGGAGGTGCAGCTTCAACTTCTGCCAAAGAAGGATAATCGAGATGAAAAGCTGCCCACCTCAAGAAAGATCTAAGATC
>NW_021423531.1:0-1410 GCF_001605985.2 Dendrobium catenatum
GTCCGATCTTCGATTCCTGAAAAGTTAGAAGCAACAAGCAATCCAAGAGAATCAACAGTGTTTGTCAATCATCAAAATGTGAGTCATGAAAAAGATTTGCAATAGTTTGTGAGGCATTACATTTTAATTGTATGCTAAGTTACCTAATGGGTCAATGCATTCATTTGTAGATCTAGAATGAATGTTCACTAAAAGTTTACTAGAGCATATCACTATATCATGGTGGGGATTTGGTAGTAGAAAAATAGAAACCTAATGAAAGTCAAGTTGACTTTATCCTAAGATGGAGGAATATCAACATGAAATGTGAACTTGAACTCTAAGAGAAACATGATATAGAAATGCTTTATAAAAAATAGTCCAATTACCTTATTATTGAAGAGTTCATAATCAAAACTTTTAAGAAGATATTAAGTAAATCCTCTGATCTTCAAGAAGATATTGTCCATACAATTAGATGATCAATCTTTTTTTTGGTTAAAACTTGCAGAGGTGCCTATGCGTTAAATAAAAAAAATGATTACAAAGTCCTTAAGGGGGACTAATCACTCACTATGCTCCAATGATCTACAAAAGAAAATAAAGAAAGAAATTTCTTTGTGCAAATAGTCTCCACTAAGCAAAATTACAAAAAAAATCTAGGAACATTCTACAGATGCTACAGGGAAGCATCCAAAAAAGAAAGATATAGATGTAGAAATGAAGCTCAATTTTTTTGCAAAAAGGGGTGAAAACAACATGAAGCCAATTCACCTGCAAAACAAAAATGCTACAAAGAAGAAAAGTATAACAGCAAAATATATAGGTGAAAAGGTAAGACAAGAAAAAACTAAGATTAGAAAGGGAAAAAGATGATCAAAGCCACGGAAACAGAAATGATCAAAGCATCACTGAAATTCAAAGCATGGATACAGACTATTAGAGCTCAAGATTAAAATAGAATAAATAACTTCATCAAGAATATCCAAATGCCACTAGATGCAACCCTCAGGAAAATAAATCATCTAGTTCTCTAAGTGAACCGAGCAAAAGGGGTAAGCAAAAATAATAGAAAAACAAAATAGGTACAAATAAGCGTCCATCCCAAAAGCATAGTAGCACCATAATAACCCTCCACAACTCAAGCAACACAACTTAAAGCTACGGAGAACAATGGCCAAACCCTCCACAGAATTACCATAAAGACAGCCAAAAGATTCTAGCATCTAACATGAGGAACCAGCCACCCCAACTCCCCAGTTAAGAGACAATCGTGTTGAGGATCTATGGTTTATGATTTTGATGATTGCAAACATTTTTTATTTCTCTACGATTGCCTTATGTGCTAACGTTTCAGGTCCACACGATCAGACTACAATTTGGAATCAGCTCAATATTGGGTAGACTAGGTCTGTGTTAGTTTGTAATCTT
>NW_021423532.1:0-211 GCF_001605985.2 Dendrobium catenatum
ATATCAAACTGAAAGGTAATGAATCTTTGTGGTATGATAACTTAACAAGATATAGGCAACATGAGGGAAAGGCTAAAATCAAGCCACGGGACAAAATGAAGAAAGAAATGTAATAAAAGTTCTCGTCGGTCCAATATCAGTGAGGCATATTCCTTTGTTTATAGAATCTTCAATAGCAAGAACTTATGGTGGAAGGTTATGCGGCTGAATT
>NW_021423533.1:0-207 GCF_001605985.2 Dendrobium catenatum
TCGTGGACGTGCTTGAGCTGCAGCCGGGGCATCTTCCCCTTCTTCTTCGTCAACTCTCCCTACGTCCACTCTCCAGAGGTGCCCTCCAGGTATCGCACTACAAATGCGACTCTCCTTTTTCTCCCACAGCAAGGCAGAGAAGTCTTTACAAAAACTCCTTTCTGCCAACCCCGGCGAGGTAGAGAACCCAACTCCTTTGGCTTCCTC
>NW_021423534.1:0-353 GCF_001605985.2 Dendrobium catenatum
TTGTACCTGCTCTTATATAGAACAGAGTACTAGTCTTCTTTGTGTATTTACGATTAAACCAAGAATGTTCTGGATGCTGTATATAAAAACTAAATACATGTAAGTGTATATATTCTTAATAAAGACACTTATATGCTGATCAAACTGTCTAAGATGAAAAGATCCATTATGAGTTTCCAGATAGAGTGTTATGAATTGTCGTCAATTTTATCCAAATTTCACTCTCAAAATACTATAAATAAATCTCAATTCTCCACATGAAAGGGACATAGACTTCGATTAGAGAGAGCTTGGAAATCTAAAGCACTTTAAGGCTCTACCTAACATTAGACATCAATGATCATGCACCACTG
>NW_021423535.1:0-975 GCF_001605985.2 Dendrobium catenatum
AAAATTTTTATTTAAATTTCTATTATAAAATATTTTATTCGTACCCTCATAAAACTCTAGTCATATCTAGGTTAAAATAAAACACTGCATGCAAGAAGAAGACATAGAAAAATGCAATTTCAACAACACAAATAATACAAACATCTAATTAAATTAACCAATTAAATAAATTGAATGTCCATATAGCATGTTCCACTTTAATTTCAGTTAAGGGTCTACAAAAATTTAAAGTGGTCGGGTACCATTAACAACTTCCTTGATTCCAATACTAAGACTTATGCAAGTTTCACTGAAATGGAATATCTCTTTATCTTCACTTCTTCATCTTTTCTCCTTTATCTTATTTCCTTATGCGAGCTCCTTGAATCGACCGAGCCTGTATGCCCTAATTAAAAGAAACTCATCCCCAAAGGCATATTTTTGTTTCCCTTTGGATATTAAAGTCATCTGAACTTGAATATTCAAATAGAAGAGAACAGAACCCTTACGGATGTTTCCTCCTCTTTGTATTCTAAGTTAGATGTAATATCCCACCTCAAAGTTACTCTTTCACAATGCTTAACTCAAAAAAATTACATTACATTTTAGAAATAATAGAAAGAAATCTAGACCACTTGTAGGGATATCCCAAGTAATTAAAATTTAAAATCATCTCAAACAGTTATATATAAGCTTAAATTTAAATCATAGCCAAGAAATCTAGACCACTTGGCCATAATATTTTAATTTAAACGGGGCTTAGTATTTTGCACCTATAGAAAATTTATCAGTTTAAATCTTTTAATTTACCCCCCTTTATATAGCCTTGTCTAAGCATATTCACCTACAAAAAAGCTATGAGCATCCAGATCATTCATAATCAAAGGATAATCTATTGCCTATTACATCAATTCACATATTGCATAAATAAATAAATAAATACATTAAAGAATCAATTTTACAAACAACATATAGTGAAAACAATGAGAAAGTTCA
>NW_021423536.1:0-213 GCF_001605985.2 Dendrobium catenatum
GTGGTCTCAGCAGTAGATAAAGGAAAGAGGCCAGTGGCTAGACAGCCTAGCCCTCCACCTCCACCACAGCCACCTCAGAAGCAGCCCTTTCAGATAGTTCCTCAGTATACTAGAGATCCCGTCCTTATTCCTTTCAGAGATAGATTGGCAAAGTCTTATCCATTTAAAAGGGAGTCAGTTAAGAAGATCTTCAAGAGCTTGTTAAAGAAACCT
>NW_021423537.1:0-218 GCF_001605985.2 Dendrobium catenatum
GGCGCGCTCACACAGGGTGAGGCATACGCCTCAATCAGTGTCCAAATTGCGTGCGCCTCGAGGCGCTTTTGGACAAAATTGCGCAGAGACGGCGCGCCTCTTATTGCGCAATTTTAAACAGAGCCTTTATCCCACTGTGTGGGGTCAACTACATGAATCTTTTTTCTCCATTGTGCCATGTTAAAAGTTAAATTCTCATTTAAATCTAATAAAGAAAG
>NW_021423538.1:0-203 GCF_001605985.2 Dendrobium catenatum
TTGTAAAATCTTCAAGTCTGGGGGGTTTGAATTTAGGTTTTGTAAAATATTCCTAACCTTGCCTCCATTCCTGGCTTCTAGCGATATGAATTGTGTAGTGTCTCCAGTCATATGCTTTGAACATCCGCTATCCAGGTATCATATGCTCCCACGAGGTCTTGTGTGGGAGAAATCCTGCAAAAATATCAAATGTTAGACCTGGG
>NW_021423539.1:0-494 GCF_001605985.2 Dendrobium catenatum
TGTACAAATGAAATCAAAACCTAATTTTTTGAGAAGCGCAAGGAAGGGGAGAGTAGTTTACCTCGGAAGATTACTGGGATAAGATCGTGAATTTGTTGTAGAAAACAGTGCAGAGAAACTTTGCTACAAGGGGAAAGCTTTTAAAAGTAAAGGCTCTTCAAGTTATCTGACGCTGAAAAAAAAAGTAGAAATTAAAGTGGTGAAGCAGGAGCGGATATCACGGATTTTGCGAGGATGAAGAAGAAAATGGGGGCGGTTCGCAGAGCAAGGGTATTAAAGTATTTCTCATAGATACGAACAGCGGGAAGCAGCCGAAAAGCGGGAGTCTTCAGCCGGACGTGAGAAGCAACCGCGGGACGCAAAAATTTTGGGAACGGTACACGAACGTGTACTCCCAAACCGCTACTCGGTTACGTTTCATACAGTAAAGCAGAGAAACAGCCGTCCCAAACAAAGCCTCAATCTTAGCTTGATCAATGGTAACCCCCTCCTAA
>NW_021423540.1:0-259 GCF_001605985.2 Dendrobium catenatum
TAAGTCAACTCTAATATATCCAATTTATTTGAAATTGCAACTACCTAGGTAGAAAGAATTGATAAAGAACCCAATTTTTAAACTCTAACTACTCTCCTAGGATTCACCCTATCATCAGGCCATTTGAAATTATTTGTATCCATCTCTAATATTAATTCACATGCTTCTTCAAATTGCTTAGATATTAAAGATCCTCCAACTGCAGCATCCTTGATAGACCTAAAAGATCCCACCAATTTATTATAAAATGTCTATATAA
>NW_021423541.1:0-678 GCF_001605985.2 Dendrobium catenatum
CTTCCTCGGAGTGACCTCGGTTCTAATGTGGAGACGCCTCTTCCGCTGAAGCCTAGATTAGTTGAGCGCATGGGCTCCAAAGGTGAAAGTTCTCTTTATTAAATCATGGATTATTGTTTATTGTCGTAGCCTACAATTATTTGGTGTTTTCTTGAATTGTTTGGTTAATCGATGTCACTATTCGTTGCCTAATCGAGTTAAAACTAAGAGTTCAAAGGATCACTCTTTTATTATAAATGATAATTTTATTTTGGGTTATTAAGTTCCAATTTATCTCTTTAATTTCCTAAAGTAACTCCTCCATCGCATATACGTTTCACATCAAATATGATAAGATTTAGGTTTCGTTCAGGATAATTTTTTTATTATAATTTAAAGCTGTTTTCTAATGCAATAATTTTTAGTTCAAAAAAAAATTGTACTAGAAAACAGTATGAAAATTGTCCCAAATAAAATTTTAGTTGATATAAATATTGTACCATAAGTACACTAATTACAAAGGGATGTATAAAAAAAGTATTTTTTTTGTTAGAAATGGAATCATCAAATAATTCATAGTGTTTATATGCAATATCTATATATGTTTAAATTTTCTAGTTGTAGAGTTCATGCAGGGAAAATAAACAATTGCAGTGCAAATTGATATTCTATTAGTGCAAGCTCAATGCCTTAAGTTAC
>NW_021423542.1:0-292 GCF_001605985.2 Dendrobium catenatum
ACAGTCTTCTTGGAGACCGCAGTCTCCCATTGCTCTTTTTGAATTGGCTTCTTTTCTTTTCTTCTTTCTTCAACCAAGGGTACGAAAGAGGACGTGATCATCCGAGTTGATTCCTTTCTAGGGTGTAACAACACATTGTCAGACAATGTGAGTTCCCCTTTTTGATATTTTCTTTCAAGCCAATCCTTGAAGATGTTGCAATCTTCAATAGGATGGTTGAGTACCCGATGACATGGGCAATAATTTGGGTCACCGGTGTGCTTCGACTCTTCGGGTCTTTTGCATTCAGGCA
>NW_021423543.1:0-297 GCF_001605985.2 Dendrobium catenatum
GCAAAGTAATTATTGGAAGAAGTTTAGCTTAAATTTTCGCTCTTTAAGCATTCGGTTGATATAATTTTTTAACAAAGATCAATCAAAACATATTTTTATTATTATATGAAAAAATATTTTATTATAAAATAATAATCGAGAATCTATAAAAACATAACAAATTTATTTGAAGTATGATTAGAAAAAGTTAAGTTAAAATTTTATAGTATTTTGATATATAAACTTATTAAAGATTTGATAAAATTAATTAATTTTAATTTATAAATGTTAGTTGATTATTATATTTATCTAAATGTA
>NW_021423544.1:0-269 GCF_001605985.2 Dendrobium catenatum
TATTTAAAGCATACTACGAGACCGAGTGTAGTAGCCTCGAACCCTAAATCTAGATTGGACTTAGTGTTCGACACACACTAAGACCAGTGTCCTAGCTAATGTAATGCAAAACCTGGACTTATCCCGGCCTGGATTGGGGGAGCCAGCTAACCACCTAATCGCTTTAAAACCATGCTGTCAAGTCATTTATGATAGATGGGTGGGTGGTACTGTTCTTTGGAAATAGGACCGAGATCTAGAGAATTTCCTAAGTGGTCCTAGACTTATGT
>NW_021423545.1:0-458 GCF_001605985.2 Dendrobium catenatum
GATTCGTGCATTCGTGCCATTTTTCTTGAGCCAACATTTGTATAGCTATTAAATCAATAACTGCTTATTAATAAAGTCAGTTAATATAATAGTTAATGTCATACTAAGCATTAGTTCCATGAATAGCTAATTCATTTTAATCTATTTTCAGAAATTTCCACTAAGTCTTGCATGCCTTGGCTGATGAATTCATTACTCTATCCAACAGCTAGCAATGCTGGAAAGTGGCTTAGTGGTGGTATGAGTCGAATCTGAGTGGAATTTCTTGTATAAAATATTAGAATAAGGTAATCAGTTAAAAACCTTAAAGGCTTAAACTATTTTCCTCACATCTGTCACTCTAAGGGCAGTTGCTGGTTGCATGCTCGAGTGAGGTAAGAAGGGTTGCTGCTGTCTAAAAGAAAATTTTGAGCTGAGGGGCAAGTGCTGTTGGACAGAACTCATACAGGCTGCTATGG
>NW_021423546.1:0-288 GCF_001605985.2 Dendrobium catenatum
CCAGGCCGATCAGTGCATTGAAAACAGTTGATTTCTGAAATGTTCTCTGGAGTGATTTTGGGACTGAATCGTCCGGGACGATAGTGAGATCGGCCAGGCCGATCTACACTGTTCAAAATACCGTCCTGAGATAAGTTCTGGGAACCGTCCAGGACGATCATTTTTGGTCTGATCGTCCCAGGACGATGTGGCGATCGGCCTTGCCGATCTGACTAATGTTATAAGAAAATCAGCTCATTTTGAGGAGAGAGAAAATCATTTTATAAAATCAGATATTTTGAAGAGAGA
>NW_021423547.1:0-684 GCF_001605985.2 Dendrobium catenatum
AAAATGGCGGGATGGCTAAATCATGGTCGTTGATCATCCAATTAATGGTCTTGATTTGCCGGATCGAATGCATGTTTAAACTGAGAACCCTAAATGATAATTTGGCAATCTCTCTCGATCTACTCAACCAAATCTAATGAAATTTAAAATATAGGCTCTACACATGAAGGGCATTCATGGGGAAAAGATTATGTGGATTAATACGCACTAAAAATGATGAAAATTAACCCTAAGTGTTGTGACCTAGGTTAAGCATTTTGAGGAGATCTAACCGTTGGATCTTCATGATGTTGACATGGTTGAGCTTATAGATTGTCCTCGTACGTTTCTCCTCTTTAACTCAAGCCTTGAAAGTCCTTGGATTGGGCTAGGAAGGCTTTGTAATGAAAATCTCCTAAGTTCACTAAAGATCTCGCCGCCGACGAGGCATTAGTGGTCGATTTTGGTCGGGAAAGATGAGGGAGCATTAGTAGAGCTCTCACACAAAAAATCTCATCTTAGGAGAGATTAGGGTGAGAGCAAGAAGCAAAACTCCCTCACATGAGCCCTAATTTTTCTATTTGAAGCGCAAGGATCTAATACCAATGGCTAGGATTGAATCTATCATCAATTAGGAGGGAAACTAGGCTTAGGGGGTCGTGGTTTTGAATTTTGAACCATTAATGAGGAGTTAAATGCAATTAA
>NW_021423548.1:0-302 GCF_001605985.2 Dendrobium catenatum
CGTGGCTGCACCTGATTCGCCTCCGAATGTAGAGTTGTGTCCGGCTACCGCACATATAATCTCCCGGTCTACGGTACACGTCCTGGGTTTTGACAAGAATGCTGGGAATGAGTAATACGGTGGACCTTTTCATCAAGGAAAAGCCAATCAGGCTTATGCTGTGCTGTAGACTTAGGGTAAAAAAACTGGCATTATTATTGGCGATTTGGAGCTATGGATTTATTTTTCCCTATATTATCATCTGGCTTAACTTGTTCTAGAACATAATACGCTTTGAAGTATAATTATTCTCAAGTTATGCT
>NW_021423549.1:0-435 GCF_001605985.2 Dendrobium catenatum
AGATGTGCCTCTATCTTTCTTAACATAAGTCAAATCTAATACTTCTACTCTCCTAACCAGGTCATTGAAAGGCCGTCATTTTATGTGAACAAACCATCTAAGGTGACTCTCTATAATATTATCTTCTACTGGAGTTACTCCAACCTTTTCACGTATATGCTCATTTCGTATCCTATCTTTAAGGGTAAAGCCACTTATCCACTTGAGCATCCTCATCTCTGCCATAGTTAACTTAATATTATGCTTCTCTTTTAATGGCCAACATTCAGCACCATAAAGCATTACAGGCCTCACTACTATCTTATAGAATTTTCCCTTAAGTTTGAGGGGTATTTTTTTTTCACATAACAAGCCCAATGCATTCCTCCACTTCAACCATGCAACTTGAATTCTGCTGGTTATATCCCCATCTATTTCACCATCACTCTGAACAAT
>NW_021423550.1:0-291 GCF_001605985.2 Dendrobium catenatum
TGTCTTCGTACAGCTGATCGTCCCGTACAAACTAGGTTCGTCTGGTACAAACGGTTATTACAAGGTCGGTTCTAGAAACTTCTGAAAACTGTTCTAAGTCGGTTACTCGTTTGGACGACAATTTGTTCGTCTGGGCAAAATTTTTATAGAGGATCGATCGTCGTGGACGAGTTTTAATTTTGTCTGGACGAAAATTTTACAGAGGACCAATTGCCATGTACGATAATTTTATTTCGTCTGGACGAAAATTTTCAAGAGACCAGATCGTCCTGGACGATATTTAATTTCGTC
>NW_021423551.1:0-314 GCF_001605985.2 Dendrobium catenatum
TCTCGACTAAGGATCCTACATTATTCTCTCAAATGGGATTGGCACGTAGGGAGAAGACTAGGAAGTTGCTACTCAAAGAAAATGAAGGGTTCAACATGGCTTAGTCAATACACATGACTCACATCAACATCTGGAGGGACTAAGGTAATGAGAAGAAACTGAAGAAAAGAAATAAACAATACACTCAAAGCATACAAGAGAGAATGATGGAGGTGGTGTCATCCATGTGATGCAGATAGGTAGGGTTTATAGCCTCTGAAGGATAGAGGACTTACCCATCGATAAGGCATACTACGAGACACTGATAGTAGTAG
>NW_021423552.1:0-499 GCF_001605985.2 Dendrobium catenatum
CTAAAACTCCATTTTAGAAAGCAATAAAAAAGCCGTCACAAACGAAGCCTTAGACTTCGTTTGGGACGGCTTTCTTCCTGCTTCTTAAAGCAACTTTTTAATACAAAATTTAAAAATTTTGTACTAAAAAACCGCTTTAAGAACCAGGAAGACAGCTGTCCCAAACGAAGCCTTAGACAGCAGACAACAAGACTTTTCAAGTTGATAAAATATCAATTTGGAGATTTTGATCAAGCTGATCATCATTGGATAAATTATGACATGCGAACATCAGACACAAAGAACCATCCGAATTATCTATATGAACAACAAAAGTGTAATTTACCATACTTTTACCATTCACAGAAATAAAAACGAATCATTCTCTCTATCCGATCTTCGCACGTAATAATCTCTCGTGACATTGAGAATACAACAATCCTTCGAGAAATTTTCATAAATTCTTTCACAAAAGTGTTTTTTTCCAAAATCACTGTTATAAAAGCTATTAACCACTTGT
>NW_021423553.1:0-204 GCF_001605985.2 Dendrobium catenatum
GCCACCTGCAGAAAATTTTATTAACAACCAGATCGCTTCTAACCTGCGGGTAATCTAATCGTCAAACAAATCATATCTCAGAGTGCAGTAATAGTAAGTAAACAAACACATCAACATTTTACAACCAGCATGCAATAAAACTCAAGAAAAAGCCCGTCACAGTGCAATAAGAAAATAAACACCGGCCTAACCTAAAGCTAGAGT
>NW_021423554.1:0-217 GCF_001605985.2 Dendrobium catenatum
CAGGTGGTTGCTTCAGCTTCACAGGGACGTGCCTAAAGCTGCACGTTTCTACTCGGAGGGCTTGGGTTTCTCCGTCGACGTTTGCACTCTCCGGTGGGCTGAGCTCCAGTCTGGCCCCCTCAAACTCGCTCTCATGCATTCCGAACGGTTCACTCTTTTTCCCCGTTGAGTGGATTGAAACAATTTCTTACAATTGAAGGCAGAAATGCCCTTACAT
>NW_021423555.1:0-226 GCF_001605985.2 Dendrobium catenatum
ACATTTATTTTTCTCCTCTATATTTATAATTCTTAGAAAAATCTATACATTTAACAATAAACTTTAACTATTGAATTTTAATCTATGGGATTTTTGTTTAATTTTTGCAATTCTTTTTGAGATTTCTAATCTCTAGAACAAACATTGAATTTGATAAACTATTCTTATCTTATTTATTTTTTATTTTAAAATATGAGTTTAAAAAGAGTTTTAGCTTCAGAAATTT
>NW_021423556.1:0-315 GCF_001605985.2 Dendrobium catenatum
AGCCACGAGAAAGCAGCTAGGGAGAGAAACCGAAAAGCCCACCCAGCAGCCAGTCACGGGAACAACACAAAAAAGAAACCAAGGAGACATAAGAAGGGGAAGAGGCAGCCACGGGAAACAGTCAGGGAATGAACCTTTTCATAGTAATGAGCTAGCAACATGAAGACCCCAAGATTTCAGCTCAAAACTAGTGCAGCCAAAGCCCAATTCGAGAACAGCCAAGGCCCAAACCGAGAGACAGCAAGCAGCCCAAAGAACAAAAGGAAAAAGGAGCTAAATGGGGGAAATCGAAGGGCCATAGAGAAGGGGGGAATA
>NW_021423557.1:0-329 GCF_001605985.2 Dendrobium catenatum
TCAAAATTTGTCTTCAAAATATTTAGCATGTAAAGAAGAAAGAAAGAATGGAAGAATTGCTGGAGATTTTTTTTTTGAGTAGCCCTTACATGAAGAAGAAGGCATGTATTTAAAGGGGAAGGGTAAATAAAGCCAAATGTGAATAAAACTATTAAACTAATATTAATTTATAAACTAATAATATTATATTTGATCCAAAATTCATTTATATTAAATATATATAAGATTTAAACGGATAGAAAATGGCCACATGGGAAGGTCAAAAAGTCTTCATATACATCAAAAATAGGCTAAAAATAGCTATCAGAAGATTATATTTAAATCGAACA
>NW_021423558.1:0-458 GCF_001605985.2 Dendrobium catenatum
TGAAGCAATGATGAAGCTCATTTTTCAATTGAATGACTCGCAAGTGGATTGTAGATGACACTCAATAGTCTTCAAGGTTTCTAAGAGTCGAGGTTCAAGATGTAAGGCGTGATAGAGGATTGTTACTATATTTTGATCAACCATCATTCAAATGCTGTAGAGAAAGTTATGAGAGTTGTCTATGAAATCGGTAGTTATTCTATTCGAAGTGACAGTGGATCAATCTAGAAATTTGTCGAATCCATTAGCCTTGAATATTTTGAGTAATTGAGATTGTCACATTGGGTAGTTGTCACTTGTGAGTTGAGTGCAGACTATGTGCTTGATGTTGGGAATTAGAAACTTGAGAGAGGAGGGAATATTGCCATCACCCATATTAAGGGAGATGATAGTTTTGAAGAGAGGAGGAAGGCTGTTCCACTGAGGAGAAAGCCAGAGTCTCGGAAAAGAGAGTCTGA
>NW_021423559.1:0-289 GCF_001605985.2 Dendrobium catenatum
AGAGAGAGAGAGAGAGAGAGAGAGAGATCTAATAATTAATATTTGAAATCATTCAAATAATGAATCACGCTCATGTTTCTAACATCCATGAAATATAAAATTTAACAATACACAATTCAAGTTATTATTAGTACGTAGCAGCCCATTGCCTTGTGGAAACTCCATAAATGCCTAATTTGAAGACGTAAGTGCTAGGACTGGACTCTTGCAAGAACTTTTATTAGATCCGGTGTAAGGGCGTAGAGGAACGTCCGGTCGGAGACAAAATCCAGCCAAAAAACTCGGTATT
>NW_021423560.1:0-240 GCF_001605985.2 Dendrobium catenatum
AGACCTAGGCTTTGCCAAGGAGGTTCTTTCCCACACGTACCTAGAAAAAGCAATCCCAATTGCTTAGAGGAATTATCAGTAAAACAATTAATTAAAACTTGCACAGTAAAATTTCAATTGCATTCCAACTTCTCAAAAGCTTTGATTAATTCCCGGAAAATCCGCCGATTAACAAATCCAGAGAGCGAAGCTAACATTAATGTTCACATTATATTTGTGCAATGACGCAGCTCGTCTTGA
>NW_021423561.1:0-307 GCF_001605985.2 Dendrobium catenatum
TAAATGGTAGGCAAATAATATACCTTAATTTAATACATATCATAACAAATAATTTTCAAATTTAACCCAAATAAAAATATCATATTTACTAAATCCTATTAGCCCTAAGGTGTAATTTCTTTTAAAGCAAATTTATAATAATATAATAGGATAAGATCCCAACCCCATCTATTTTCCTTTGTGAAGAAAAAGACACTCGTCGCCTGTTCGATATCTCAAAGGAGCTAAATTAGAGTAGAACCGTGGAAGGGAGCGATGCATCTATGGCCGTCTCAAAAGATCAGGAACTATTACAGCTACGCTTACG
>NW_021423562.1:0-266 GCF_001605985.2 Dendrobium catenatum
TTACCCCTCCCAATAATAGGAGAGAACTTTTGATTAAAGCTAGTCGTAAAAGAGGTCAAATAGGTTATAAACCTATCGTATAATATCAATAATTCTATGGTTTAAATTTTGAATTTGAAAGTTTGAAATTTGGAATTTATCACCACAAACTTACAACTGATGGTGGGGGGAATAAAGACGAGCCCGATCAAAATCACATGGTTCCGTCGTCCCGGGCTGTCATGATCCATGATCTACTTAGTCAGAGGAGGTAGTCGACCCAACCT
>NW_021423563.1:0-307 GCF_001605985.2 Dendrobium catenatum
TTATTTAACTCTATTTTATAACTTCCAAAATTGAATGCTTAAGGTGAGATTCACTAAAATTCCCACATCTAGAGAATCACCTACACATGCATGCATTCTAGGTTCTTCTTAGATCATACCACAATTGATCTTAAATCTCTTAGAAATCATAAGGATAGATCTCCCCCATCCAAGTTTCTAGATCATGCCAAAATTGATCTAGAGACCTCTCCAAAGCCTTAGGAAATCATTCTTCCCTCTCCTAATTGAGTCCAAAACACTCTTAAAAGACATAGGGAAATTCCTTTCATATGTGCATCTCCTCTTT
>NW_021423564.1:0-340 GCF_001605985.2 Dendrobium catenatum
CTTCAATTAATTCATGAAGTTTTTAAAAATATGTAAAGTGTTTGGGTGGAGGTCATTTGAGGTTGGTTATGATCACTTATGATGTCTATGGATTCATCTCATCGAGGTATTTAATTTGTCACAACACAATCCGACCAATACATGTCCTATCGTGTTGAGCTGTGATAGAAAAATCCCAATATTTATTTTTAGAATGTTTTGGATTTTGTTTCAACATTCATTTTAAATAAATTGCATGGTACATATCTAATGAATATTCAAATACTGAAAATAAACTCATCCATAAAATTTCTTTCATTTTCATCAAAATGTATCTACACTACAATCATTGGCTCCATGC
>NW_021423565.1:0-225 GCF_001605985.2 Dendrobium catenatum
CCACATCATCAAATAATTCGATGTCTAATTGAGAATTTAAAATTAAGAAAAAAAATCTAGACATATGTGGTAGACAATCGTTGGGATTTCATACCTTGCATTAAAATTACTGTCGGTTATGGCCACCGGCCAATAAAAGCATGCCATGTTGAAGCCTCACTATAGATATAGCAGTTCAATCAATAGCGTGATGATGAGCCAAGCAACATCCATGGCATTGTATGT
>NW_021423566.1:0-324 GCF_001605985.2 Dendrobium catenatum
GTGAATTTGAAATGAGTCTAATGAGAGATTTGAGTTATTTTTTAGGATTTAGCATTAAGCATATTGAGGAAGGCATATTTCTTAGTCAATCGAAGTATGTTAAGAACATCCTCAAAAAGTATGAAATGGACAATGCTAAACATGTTAGTATACCAATGAGTTCCTCAGTTCAGTTGGATAAGGACCCTGAGGGAAAATATGTTGATTAAAAGAAATTTAGAGGAATAATTGGATCATTGCTTTACTTTACAGCTAGCCACCTCGATATCATGTTTAGTGTCGGTTTGTGTGCTAGATTTCAATCAGATAAAAAAGAATCACATT
>NW_021423567.1:0-895 GCF_001605985.2 Dendrobium catenatum
AGTGCCATTTACTTTTATTTTAAGAAAATTAGTTAAGTCATCTAATCAAATATTTATGTGACATTTTTTTTTAAATTCAATAGTATAGTAATTTTGTTTGGAGAAATTTTCGGTTATGATAAGTTTTACAATTATTAGATTTATTTTGAAGTAAATAT
Source organism: Dendrobium catenatum (assembly GCF_001605985.2). NCBI lineage: Eukaryota > Viridiplantae > Streptophyta > Magnoliopsida > Asparagales > Orchidaceae > Dendrobium > Dendrobium catenatum. The sequence goes on from NW_021423567.1 coordinate 159, forward strand.
AATACGAGGAATTAGATAAGTTTATATTACAATTGATAAAAAAAATGATTAGAATTGATATATCATCAAAAAATTATCTTGATCGGGCACGAATCTCGAGGCAAAATCAAGTTGGAAATTTTGAAAATTAAATCTGGGATCATTTGAACTCCAATTTCAGTAAACTTATAGTCAAACTGAGCGTCTCAGAAATACGAACCCAACAACACCAAATTCGACTCAATCTGAGCCCAAATGAGTCCAAATCAATGACTCGAAGCACTGTTGGAACGTTCAAATCACAATTTGTGTTACCAAACAGCTTCCAAATATGACGTGCTTATGGTCGAATCGAGCGGCTCGACGAGACGAATCCAACGAACCCAAGATCTCCAAATTCCAAACTCATTAAGAGCTTCAAATGTCTGACGAACGGTACACAATCAAGGGATGCTATATCGATTGTCCATCCGAATCACTCCACCTTTGCCACTGATCTCTCACCAATTTACAAGCCATGCCATTCCTAAAATCTATAAATAGACCCATCATTTCTCTTGAGAGGCTACCCAAGAAAGAAGAAGAGAAGAAGAAGAAGAGATGGATAGGAGGGAAGAAACTCCTTCTCGACCATCGTCGGAATTCTGCCCGACGCCCAAGTGATGTCAGAATTCTGCCCAAGCGACATCGGAATTCACCCGACTTTCACAGAACGCCGGAACTGTAATATCAAAAATCTGCTCCAGGATCGTCCAGGA
>NW_021423568.1:0-380 GCF_001605985.2 Dendrobium catenatum
CAATGTGACAAAACAACCACCTATACACGCTTTTCTTAGCGTGGTGGGAGGAAGTGTGTCGCAAGGCTTGCAACGAAGCGGGTAATCACCTAAATTCCTTCTTCTTAGTTCGTAGCGCACTGGAAAATCGCCTATACATGCTTTTCTTAGCGTGGTGGGATGGGGATCCGGTGCGATGCGTACTATGAAGCGGGGATACCCATAAGTACCCGCTTGCGGGGAAATAACTGCTTTTCTTGCAATGCGTACCAAAGACCTATACACGCTTTTTGCAAAATGTTTTTTTAAAAAATACTTTTTTGCAAAATACCCATGCACGCTTTTCTTAGCGTGGTGGGGGATAAAAAAAAATACACGGCCGCGGTGTCCTCGAAAGAGGG
>NW_021423569.1:0-274 GCF_001605985.2 Dendrobium catenatum
TTTTAGTGCAATACTTGGAGGGTGCCTCCAAGGAGTGCACGTAGGTCAAGGTTTGACCGAACCACTATAAATCCGGTGTGTTCTTTTCTTATTATTGCTTTGGCATTATTTAATTTCCGCACTTTGATTGTGGTGATTTTGGTTTGGAGTTTTATCTTTGATTTTATAGTTTTCCAAATCACCTCTCTCTTTGTTAGCCTTGGGCCAGTTCACATAGGGACTAACATCCCTAACGAGCTTTCAAGTGGTATCAGAGCAAGTTTTCATAAAATAA
>NW_021423570.1:0-253 GCF_001605985.2 Dendrobium catenatum
GATTGAGAATGTGAATATCATTGGAAGAGAAAATAATCCCTATTCTAATACTTACAATCTAGGTTAGAGGAACAACCCTAAATTTTGTTGGTATATAATAATGTTGGTGGTAATAATCAGTGGAATATAGATCAATCAAATCAAGGAGAAAATTAGAATAATTCTTAGCAGCCAATATTAAACCCTAGACCTTTTTATCCTATAGGTTTAATCAAAATAATAAATTCAAAGATACAAAGACACATTTGGAAGA
>NW_021423571.1:0-1834 GCF_001605985.2 Dendrobium catenatum
AAGAGTTTATATAAGTAATTGATCATGAAAGTTAGCTTCTGAAATAGAGAAAGGGAGAGAAATTCCAATCCTATAAAATTAGCAAGATTATTGCAAGGAACTTCAAGAAAACCATTACTTCATATAGTAGTTGAAATTCATCAAAGAATAAATTCATCATTACTTCATAATCCCAGGCATCTTTATTTGAAGTTTAGTCTGCTCAAATTTTTATCCTAAATTTAATTTTCTCAGTTAAGTATATTCGTATGTTTTATTTTGCATTTCATCTATGCAAATGGCTAATTTTCATTATAAAATAGAAAATTAGTTTCTTTCCAAATGTTTATTTATAAATAATGAAATTTAAATAAATTGATATTTTACTTAAAATTTTATAATAATAATTTTGAAATTTTAAACCTTATTCTCGTGCACTTTGTGCACATGCAAATATACTAGTTCTAATAAAGACAGGAAAAGCTTCAGGTTCCTCAATAAATGAAAGGAACAATTTGAACAGATTTATAGGTGAAAGCTGTTAAAGAAAGATACACACCTTTCTTTTCATTTCTTTAAGCATATCTTCCAAGCCTGCCCTTTGCGCGCCAAGATTCTCCAGCTGTCTCTGTTCAAATGAAAACATTTAAAATGAATTAGCATGGAAAGTATGCAAAAGCAGGTTATTAGAGATGGGGAATTGGATGCAGTTCTGATCTGCTGGGAAGAATGGCTTATAGGAGAACCATAAGAACTGAGCTTTTGCTTCTTTGGTATGTCATGCTTACCGAAGCAGAATAATGAATGGTATGGAAACATTTGCACAATGCATGGAAAAATTGATTAAAAAAATAAAAATCAATCAACGATTTTCATGAAATATGGAACAAAGTAATGGAAGTGAATAAGGGTAAAAATATACAAAATGCATTAAAAACACCCAACAGTCGGTCTAATGATACTCACCAGTTCATTATGTTCATTCAATTCAGGTAGCTTTCCTTCCGATTTATGTGGTAATATAATGCATATGTAATCAAACATATTCTAACTGAACAAGAAAATTAGAACACAGACATATCTTTTCCTCTTATACTGCTAAAACAAAAACAATGAAGGATGATTTTGATTGGCTTTTGGACGACTATGTCAACCGTTACAAATTCACACCTCCATCTAACTCTCACAAAGTTTTCTCATCTTTCCTTTCTTTCCATCCTTATTATCTTGCTAGCAATTTGATGTGCTAAATCTTCCGTAGTCTTTCACTTTTTTTTTCTCATTTTTTTTAATCTGAAACTACTTCATAACTTTAGTGTTAACCATAATGCTCCTTACGATCTCATCATCTAGGCAGTAGAGAAAATGGAACGTACCCTTTCTTATACAGTACCACCAAAACAAATCGCCAATGCGATTTTGCTGTATGCCTCAACAAGTTTATTGTTTAAGGTCAATTTATTTATTATTCTGTTTCTGCTTCATGAAAAGGACATACCGCACTAGTGAAAATCAATTTAGAGTGAGTGGAATGAATCAGTAAATGCTGAAGTAACATTATTCTGACTAAATCATGGAAATGGTGAGATATTTATTCGGCAAAGTAGCATGAATGACCCACAACCACGGGTTTGGATGTCTTCAGTTTTATCAAATAAATAACCATAAGGAATGATATACAGAACATTAATAATCTGAAGAGAAAGTTTTACTGATTAATAATAAGACCAAGTTTAAAGTAGGTGCTATGCATTGAATAGGAAACAAAATCCCGCATTCACATTTAAACAATTCAAGGAAAACCCCGCAGCGAGGAAAAAAAAAAAGGCATAATGTACAGTAAAATATCCGTGCA
>NW_021423572.1:0-409 GCF_001605985.2 Dendrobium catenatum
TCCGAGGCATGGGTTGATTCCAAATCACCCTATAAGTCCTCATCCTTCGGGCAATTCATCCAACAAGCGTTGTTGGAATGTAACCCCCAACATTCTAATAAAAAATGTCAACTTAAACCAAAATTAGATTAAAAAAATATAAAGCCCAACATAGAATAGTTTGGGCACCTTTGAGTTTCATCTCAGAATCAAGTGCCCCTACTTCACCTCCTTTGGCTTTCATTTCCAAAATCTAATCCTTAGTTGATCAACCTCTTCCTTGAAATTCTAAAGGGCCAAAACCCTTTAAGCAAGAATTTCATGGATTTTAAAATAAAAATCAAATCTTAGCCAATGTTTAAATGACTTCAAAAAAAAAAAAGAAAGCAAAATCACTAGTTTAATCAAAAGTCTTCCCAAGCCAAAACTT
>NW_021423573.1:0-609 GCF_001605985.2 Dendrobium catenatum
AATATACTAACATAAGTTATATAAAGTGTTGTACTAATATTAGTAAAATTGATTTATACTCCTTTTGAAATATTATAATAATTTATATGAGATCATTGAGAAAAGTTGAAGCAACCATCATAGTGAATTATCATAACTAAGAGTATATAAATTTGAATGTTAAGAACATTATTTGCTTATTACAAAAAGTAAAATCTAACTTTAACTAAAATTTAGAAAGAAAAACTTTATCTGAGCAATCATAATAAGAATTATCATATTAATAATACTTAGGATTAAATTTTAATTTATCAAAATTTATCTATAATAGATTTTTGCTGTAGCTAAAACTAGCAAAAATAAATAGCTCATGCCTTTCATTCTCATCTTTTTCCTAACATTTGAGGAGATTGTATTGAAGTTTGAGGGTTGTTGTCCATACCAACCAACATGTCAATTGAAAACATTTTCCCACCTTTTTTTTTAGGATGAATCACATTTATACAACATTGTAGATTTTTGATGTTGTTTTCATCACTCTAAAAGTGTAATATCAACTACATATTATCAAAATGATCCACCACTGAAAAATTATTAGATTCACCATGATTTGAAAAGATGAATGAAGAT
>NW_021423574.1:0-248 GCF_001605985.2 Dendrobium catenatum
CGATAACATTGAAAATTCCACTTAAATCTCGTCGCGGCGCTTTGAAAAGCATGCAAGGTCTAAAAATGACATTTTTCGGGTTTTCACAATATTCCCTCCTAATAAAAATTTCGTCCCTGAAATTTACATAACTTCTAGTTGCAAAATAACCCAACAGGTTCCATTTCATTAACATAACCCTCAACATTGAAACAAAACAAAACTAAACATCTGAAATATCATAACAAAATAGTCTGATCAACTCCAAA
>NW_021423575.1:0-220 GCF_001605985.2 Dendrobium catenatum
CTCCGACCTCCGTCGCCTGACTACGATTCTACCAACCAATGAACACGCCTATGTTCTTTCTACAACAACTCTCAGGTTATTGAACTCTTCCAATTCCAAACATGTAATGTACTATATATGATTTATAAATTGCTACGACGCAGCTCTCATTGGTCTGTTGGTTTGGAGAATTGTCTACCAAGTACCAACTAAGAGGTCTTAGGTTTGAGTATCACATATG
>NW_021423576.1:0-214 GCF_001605985.2 Dendrobium catenatum
CAAAAAGCAGCATCAGCAACAAAGGTCATCTCTAACAATCCAATGCTTACAAATTGCTGAATGAACCAACAAATCAAAACGAAACTAAGCAACTAAAATCAAGACCCGACATGCATGATGAAGCAAAGGAAATCTCATTGTGTTTAGGGGCTGTTTGGTATCAGATTTACAGCGGGATTTAAGTAGGATTTAAGCTAAATCCAGCCAAACGGTT
>NW_021423577.1:0-553 GCF_001605985.2 Dendrobium catenatum
CATAGGCTGTAGCCTGTGAAAACCCAAACTGCCTGGCCACCCTGTTGGGCTGGTAGCCCTCCAATGTCACAAAACCACTCTGACGGTAACACAGCCACCCTGGGCGCATGCTGATGAAGTACTCAGCAACCGCCAAACTCTGACTACGAAGCAAAAGTGTACGTCTACCTCTATGATCAACGCCGTCAACTAGAACTATACCCCTCTGGTGGGGTGGCAAACTAACTGTGTCCGGCTGGTGTACCAAGGCAAATCGGTCTGACACTAACTGCGGAGCAAAGAAGAACAACCTAATCCTCTCCGACTCAAAAGTAGAAGACGCCTGAAAGAGCTGTAAAACAGTAGGAAACCCTCTCTGCATAAAGTATGTCGGAGTCTCTAAACAGGAAAAGGCTCCCTGGACGTGCAAGTGAATCCAAGCATACAAGTACTGCCATGGCAAAGCTGAATCACGTACATCCAAAGATCCAGCCTCAGAAGTAGTCCGTAGAACTCTGTACACTCTAGCAAGGACAACAGGAGCAAGAGAAAGCCTCTGTCCCACCGACAACTG
>NW_021423578.1:0-358 GCF_001605985.2 Dendrobium catenatum
TATCAAATTTATACATTCATTAGCAAAAAATAATGATAACTTTGCACTGATTAAATTTTCACCTCGTAACTTTTTATATATATTATAGAGATTAAGATTATGCATATTTTTACTATTTTTTAAAAAAATTTACAATGGAGATTTTAAAATTTGTGAGATTTTTATTGAATAGAAAATTATATGAACTCTGAAAAATAGTGTTATAATACAATAAAAGTCTTAAAATATTATTTTACACAATTCATAGTAATTTAGATTTTTTATTAAAAATATTCATTTTTGCTTAGCAGGATTTTATGTTGCCTACCGTTATAAAAACTATGTAATTCTGGCACATACTCAATTACACTTTAACTAA
>NW_021423579.1:0-279 GCF_001605985.2 Dendrobium catenatum
GGTCTCCTCAAAATCAATTCCTTCAATTTGATTATATTCCTTAGCAACTAATCTAGCCTTATTTCTAATGACTACTCCTGAGTCATTCATTTTATTTTTGAACACCCACTTGGTCCCAACAACACTTTGTTCTTTTGGCCTTGTAGTTAATTCCCAAACTTTATTTCTTACAAATTGATTTAACTCTTATTGTATGGCCAATATCCAAAATTTATTAAAAAATGCTTGATCAATATTAGTGGCTTCTATTGTTGAAATAAAGGCTGAATGATTGACTTC
>NW_021423580.1:0-442 GCF_001605985.2 Dendrobium catenatum
TGTGGTAGGCGTTTGGAGCGGGCCACATTTGTTGTATACTGATTGACCCTGCGGATCTCTAGATATTTATTCTAGATGTCACACTAGGGTTTCCATTTAGTGGATCTCCAAAATCTGTCTGGATGTCACACTAAGATTTTCTTTTAGTGGATCTCCAAAATTTTGTTTGGATGTCACACTATGATTTTCTTTTACAGATCTCTTGGATGGTTGATATCTTGTTTTCATAGATCGATGTTAATGAATAGCATATGCTCAAGATTCTCCCATCATCTAGTTGTATCTTGATGAAATTTTAAATATTTATTTGAGGATCTCGACATGCAGCGCAATGTCGACCCAAATAAATATTTAAAATGCCCCCAGTCTTTCGGGACATTTGTAGATGTCATTCAGGGAACTCATTCTGCAACTTTAGCTAGAGCCCTTAGATTTTGATCCT
>NW_021423581.1:0-7747 GCF_001605985.2 Dendrobium catenatum
TGCACTAAAAAAATCAGCTTTTTGAAGGGTTTTACATTTCAAAACATAAAACTGGAGATAAATTAAAAGATTAATGAAATTCAGAATCATGTATACTTACAGAAATCTTGAAATTGATTATCCTTGCTAATCCTTCTTCCTTCGAGGTTTCTTCAAAGCACCTAAAAAAGTCAATTTCTCATTTTAAAATCTACAAATTAAATTTAAAACAAAATTCTCCTTCCTTCTCTTTCTAAACTACCCTAGGTTCTCTCTCTCTCCCTCTCTCTCTCTCTCTAATTTAAAACATAAAGCATATAACAATTCAAAAATCTCATTTTTTTATCCTAATTACAAAATTTAACCAAATTAATCATTTACCCTAACCTAAAATTATTTAAAATAATTCCTATTTTCGGATTTAAATTAAAACCCTAAATTTGGAAAACTCATTTTCATTAAAATTCTTACTTTTGTAAGCTTAAACTTCTCATTCATCAAAATAATAATTATAGAAAACAAATTTTCGGATTTATAAATTTTAAAAATTAGGAAAATACCATTTTGTGAGAAAAGCCTAATTTATACATTTAGAAACCTTCTTACGACCCTTAGGAACCAGGTTTATAATAGCATTTCCAAAAATTCCAACTTTAGGGAAAACCCTAATTTTTTAACTCCACATTTTTTAATAAAAAGCCTCACTCCCATGTATAAAATTATCTCTTAATCATTCCCTAACAATCCCCCATTAAAATTCTTGAAGAAAATCAAAGTTTTCTCAAATCCCAAAAATCTTTTCTTGAGAAAACCCTAAGAAAAAACATGAGAAATGGTTCATAAGATCTCACCTTAGCATTCTCTTAATATTCCCTACAATTTCCTCCACGAACGGCCGCCGGAAACCGCTGCCCAAAGTCGCCGTCCAAGTCTTCCCGTCGCCTCTTCCGCTCGTCTCGTTTCAGCCGAACGAAACAATGAGGGGATCGAATAAAATTGGTCCCCTTAAGGCTTGGGAGTTTAGGGAAAGGTCCTATTACCCAATTGCCCTCACTTAAACCTTCCAAGCTTAAATAAACACTAGGGGTATAATAGGTATTATAAGGTTTCCCTAAATTTTAATTCCAAATTTCGGTAAAATTAGCTATAGGTTTTATATATCAAATTTCTTAGAATTTTGCGTAGAATTTTATAAAATTATTTCCGTCAAAATCCGACAACTTTGAAATTTTCACTTAAATCTCGTCTCGACGCATCGAAAAGCGTGCGAGGTCTAAAACAGATTTTTTCGGGTTTTACAGGAGGGAGATCGGATCACACGACTTTTGTTGGTCGTTCAGCAGAAGATGAGGTTGAGTCGAGGTTGTAAAGGGGTCGATTTGACTAGTGTCTACTTAAGAGATCCCATTCTCACTAGAGAGAGTGTGTGTGAGGAAGAGAGAACTCATTCTCACTAGGATTTCTTCATTTGTGCATGTCGAGTTTTGCCTTCTTTTATGCTCACAAGAAGAATATCTACCAATTTTTTCATACAAGCACCTAGATAATATGGGCTTCTTTACCTATGTTTTGGGAAGTTTCAGACACACTTGTGCGGTTTGTTTTGCCAACAGAGTCATTCAAGCAGCCTCGTATATCATCGCTCGCTTATTTTTACATTTTAGTAAGCTTTCACTTGACTTTCTTACGGTAGGTCTCATTTGGCTAATTTTGACATACTAATAATGAGGACATGTTCCATTTCTTGATCAGAGGTATTTTGAGTTGTTTTGAGTGTCATTGATGTATGTCGTATCACTTTATGCAATATCTCTTTGATCGATCGTCGACCTCGTTGGATGTGATAGTATTGATCATTGACACTTAAAAGAGTTGGGCATCATTTTGGTCCCTCACAAAGATTTCAGGTATCATTTTGGTCCTTTTCCCTTGCAAAAATTATGATTGACTTTAATGATCCTTGCATCCAAAATGAAAATAGAGATTTTTGTGTTTATCTCGTATTAGTAAAATCGAAGTTATTGAGGTTTTAAAGAAAATGAAGTGTAAAAAATTTGTAGATCTAATGATATACCAATAATGTAAAACCTGAAAATGCTATTTTAGACATCGCACGCTTTTCAAAGCGCCGCGATGAGTTTTAAGTGAAAATTTTGAAGTTGTCGGATTTCGACGAGAATAATTTTATAAAATAGAGCATAAAATTCTGATCGTTTCGATGTATATAACCCATGTCGGATTATGAATATTTTGAGAATTATAAAATTTGGAAGTTTCTAAATGCCAATTCTACCCCTAAGTATTTCTTAAGCCAAATCTATTTAAGTAAGGGCATATGAGTCTTTTGGAATATCCCCCTTTCTCCCTTATTTGCTATACCCGAACCCCCTCCCTCTTCATTTCACGTGAACCGGCCGAACTGAACGCGAAAGCGAGAACGGGGCGCGGGTAAGAGGCGATTCCGACAAAGCTTAGAGGTGTTTTCCGGCGGCCGTTTGTGGAGGATCTCGTAGGGAAATTCAACAGAAGACTAAGGTATGTGTTTTGCAAGAGTTTTCTCCTTCTTCCCTTGAGTTTTCTCTAAGAAATGAAAGCTAGGGTTTAGAGAAAACTTGAAATTTCTTTGAGAAAAGTTTAGGGAAGGATTAAAGGATGTTTCTAAACCTTAATGCGAGTTGATTTCTTGAAAATATTTATTTTTAAAAATTAGGGTTTTGCTCAAAAATTGTTTCTTTGGAAATGTCTTCACAAAAGAGGTTTTTATTAACCTAAGAAAGCTTCTAATGGAAAAATATTGAATGAATGACGAAAATTTTGAGTTTAGGAATTTAGGGTTTTTTCCTAATTAAGGAATTTTTTATCTCTATGGTTTTCATTGGTTGTTGGGAGGATTTTAGAGGCAAATACATGGGTTTTGTTTGAAAAACTATATTTTCAAATTTTTTATTTCATTAATTCCGAAAATTGATTTTATTTTAATTATGTTTTGAGGGTAGGGAAAGGTGTTGCATGCTTAAAACCTAAGGAATTAGACTAAACCATAATTGAGAGAGAATGTGTTTGAGGGATATCATGATTTGGTGTGGAGGGCTTGAATTAGAACATAAACAAGACATTAGAAGAACCCTTTTATTACTTTAGGATTAGGGTTTAGGATATTATATAGGGATTAGTCACTTATGCTTTTCGTTGTATGTCTCTTTTAGATATAAATCGTGTTGAGGGAAAGAGTTTGATCGGACAAAGAAAGAGGTGCACGGATTGAGGTAGGTGGAATGGATGTTCTTATAAATTTTAGACAAATTTTCTTTCATTGCAAATTACATTGAAATGACAAATTTCTTTTTGCTCATTATGAAACTCTTATGGCTCATGTTCCCTTATAAGTTTATGGACACTTGAAGCAAATGCAAAGGTTTTCTTTATGCAGATGTATAATTCATGAATGGATCTCATGCTCATTTATCTACTCTTACTATATATGTTTTTCCTCTTTACATGCAAAAGTACACATATGCTTATCAAGCATGCATATCTCTAAGGAAACATACACTTTGTTAGTTTATGAATGGTTTACATAAAGCATCTCTTATGGTTATATAAGCAATAAGTGTATGTGCATGTTGACGCGGGAGTATCACATGGTAAAGGAGTCTCTTATGAGACATGGTAAAGGAGGCTCTTATGAGCCATGGTAAAGGATGGTTCCTATGAACCAATGGTAAAGGAAATGGCCAAATTTTATGTATCTGATCAGTACAAGTGATACTCCTAAGACGGGTGTTATATTTACATATTAAACTATTATGAACATTTCATATTCTTGTTATGCATTTGAGACTATCATGTGAGGCAAAATGTTAAAGGAAAAATAGAAATGATATGAAGGAAAAAACACTTGAAAGTTGAAGAAAATGTATGCATTTCCTCAAAGCAATATTTCTTTATGTTGATGTTTCTTTTATTATAACATTCAAGTATGATTTAGTTTTCTTTTATTGGCACTAAATTCATTTGAATTCCATTCACACCTATTGAGTTTATGACTCACAACATTCAAGTATGATTTAGTTTTCTTTTATTGGCACTAAATTCATTTGAATTCCATTCACACTTATTGAGTTTATGACTCACCCTCGTTGTGGGAACACTTTTGAGGAGGATCTAGGAAAGGATAGATGGCAGACCAACCATCGCGCACTTACCGTCGTAGGGAGACGACGGGCGGCAGGTACTTTTGAGTTTTGATATTTTGTATAGAAGGTTTAAAAATGATAAGTAAGAAAAATGATTTTTCGATCCCCTTTTGTATTTTGTAAACTCAATGTGGAATCCTTATGTTGGTGCTTTGAATGAAGAAATGAAAAGTTTTTATTTGAAGATTCTTTAGTGGCTCTTTCAGTTTGTTTAGTACTTTTTTGAGATATGTTAATTGTTTATTGCGAAGTTTCTTTTATCTTCATCCTGTCCGACCTCTGTTCCCGCCTCTCACTTACGAGCTAACAGGGTCGGGTCGTGAAAAATAAAGGTGTGAAATTATTTAGAATATAAAAAGAATTTTTTCAGTTATTAAATATTTTAAAGCTGAAAAAGTTTCCCCATATGGGTAGAGTTTGTTGGTTCCAATTTTTTTAGAAAAAAGGGGATGCAGAAGACTGTGTGATTAATAGAGGAATTAATTTCGTATGTCATACATTAATGCTATAGGAGAGAGTTATTGGGCTTAGGTTATGAGATGATGCTGATATTTCTCAAAATCAATTCGGATTCATGTCATGTAAGTCTACTATAGAACATATACATTTATTGAGAGGTTTGAAGGAGAAGTATAGAGAGATGAGGATCTACATATAATATTTATTTATTTAGAGAAAGCATATAATAAAGTTCCAAGAGAAGTGCTTTGAAAACTTATCGGAAAGAAAATAGTTAATAATGCTTATTATTCAAGTTATTAAAGATATGTATGCAAGAGCTGGTACTTGTGTTCCAATACAAGGTGGTTTGATTAAGTATTTTCCTATTTTAATCAAATCATTTTAAGGTTCAATTTTAAGCCAGTATCTTTTTTGCTTTAGTTATAGATGTTCATACTAGACAATTGTAAGAGGCCGTAATCTGATATATACTCTTTGTATATGATATTCTTATTGTTGATAAGATTATAGAGGGAGTTGAAGGAAACGTTTTAGGAAAACTTGAATTTTGGAGGTGAAACCTTACAGTCTAAAGTTTTTTGTTTGAGTATATCTAAAACTGAATACATGGAGTTTGATTTTTATAGTAATTGATCAAGTGGGGAGATTGTGACTTCGGGCAATCAACTCATTAAATTTAGTAAACGTTTTAGATATATGATGTCAATTGTTCAAAATGATGTTGAAATATATGGGGATATTATTAGTTGAATGGTTGAAGTAGAGGAAAAATGATTCTCAGATCATGAAGGTGGTCTTCCCTTTGATGACTTTTGACAACCAAATCATCGATGTAACATTCCACCTATTGGTGGATTAAATCATCGAAGATTCAGGTCATAGCTCGCTAGTAAGTTGCACCAGCATTTTTAAGTCCAAAGGGCATGACTTTGTAACAGAAGACCCCTATAGGTGTTCTGAATGCATTAAATTTTTCATCTTCAGGAGTCATCTTGATTTGATTATATCCAGATGAACCGTCCATAAAAGAGATAATTGCATGCTCAGAGGCTATATCTACCATGAGTTCTGGTATGGTAACGGGAACTCATCTTTCAAACATGCCTTATTCAGATCCCTATAATCGATGCTTACGCGAATTTGACCACTTTTCTTCTTTACTGGGACGATGCTAGCCAAGTAAGAGGGATATTTCTCCTCTCGAATAAAGCCTGCATCGATCAGTTTCTTAACCTCAGTTATCACTTGTTGTTCAATTTATAAACACATGCGTCGTGGGGTTTTTTTGACAGGGATTATATCATGTTGAATTTCAAGTTTGTGGACTACTATTTCTGGAGATAATCCGGGTATTTCATCATAACTCCAAGTGAAGCAATCCTTAAACTCTGAAAGTAACTTGACTAAGTTATTTGACTCATCCTCATTCAATAAGGCACTTATGAACGTTGGACGTGAATTTTCTTCGTTACCAAGGTTAATTTCTTTTAGTTCATCAATAGTTGATTGGATTTCCTCCTCAAGTTTAGGAGGTGCCTCCTTAACTTGAAAGTCATCCGAATCAGCTAATGTTTCTAGACAAAATTCATTAAGATTTTCAATGTCCTTGTGGACCTCCGAAGGAGCACCGCTCGTGGGGTACGAACGCAGAGGGTACGGCCGTACTATCCCTGTGGGACAAAAATGATAGCAGACCTCTACACTCGACACGAACAAGTCGATGGGAGGGCAGATTGGATCGTGCATACGACTGAACCATTGGATTAGAGTCTTCTCCAACACACCCCGATGAGGCATAGCGTAGCACATATCATCCGCACGGGTTTCCCCCCACCCCATATGAAGGAAACGAACGGGTAAAGTTAAAGATTCAGCCACATTCCCACAAGGCGCAACCCCTGATAATTACCATCCCGGCCTTCGAAGCACCGGAAGAAAACTCTCGATTAAGAATCAACATTATCTTTCCAACATTATATTTACTCACAGGTATAGACTAAAATCCTACTCCAAAGAAAAAAATCCATAATCAGCTCACATAACCATGCGTGGCCTACCAGCATTCGAATCTAGCTTACTAGAATAAATTGGGAGAAAGAAAGACAAAGCAATCAATCACAGCGTGAAAAAAAGGACGTGCTCCATCCTGTACCATAATAGATTAGCGTCCCTGAAAAAAGACCTCCTACATTAAGGCATTTCTACGGAGACCGCAATCAGGTAGGCCCACCTTATCAATCTAGTGGCTTATCTCTACGAAACACGTAAGCCCGTGTCCTACCTAATGTGCAATGCACAACCTGACTTACCCCAGCTGGATGTTAGCAGCTAACCACCTAATCCTTTAAACATTATCAAGCATTATGAAATGCCCTGTACAGTCTTAAATATGCCACATTCTTAGAAATTTCACTAAGTGCCTAACTCCACTTTCAACTCCCTACCTAATGCAATTAGAATTTTAATTAAATTATTCCTAATACAAACATGGCTCAGTTAAAATGCAGCTCATGAATGCTATAAACTTAAAAAATCAGCTTATAAAACCAATAATTATTTTGAAAAACTAAGTCATCCCTAGTCCGTAGCACTTCCATGCTCATATGCCAGATCATCTAAGTCCTTCTACCCGCAGGACTGATATTATAAAGAAAAAAAACACACCCTTTTATTGGCGTATAGCATCCCACCCCGGCAGTTCCGACAACTTCCCTAACCTTGTAATCATTATTCAAGAATAAATAAATGTCGTCCATTCAATAGGAAAAATTTCCCCTACACCCTCAAAGGCCCTAAACAATCCCATCTAAGAACAAAAACTGCATTCCAAAATATATACAACCTAGACAAAATAGTAATCTCTATACCAACCAGCTTAAACATACACATAATCCCAAAAGTAAATAATCTAAGCATAGGCAAAACTCCCTATTCAACCAAAAATTTCTGCAAAAATAAAGTGCGCGGCCACTACCACACAACCCGATCTTCTAAGCCTATGGACAGACGGCAAAGGACCTCGAGTATATTTCTTCGTTGCGTTTCTTCTCCTGACTCCTGAACTCCATCCTACTTCCTTAAATCTCCCTTCCTGACTCATTCTCTCTCTG
>NW_021423582.1:0-471 GCF_001605985.2 Dendrobium catenatum
TTACGAACATAGCTATATCCTTTTTGGTTAAGTATTTGCCTATATCATCATATCATTTTGATTATACTTTCTAGTTTCTACTCCATTCAATCGGGGCCCCATTGGTTGAGAATACTCTTGGGCTTATCATACTATGATTTACAAATTCTTCAATTAGTACTATTATGATGCCCCATAATCTAATTTGAAAAATTTATTCTTTTATCTTTTAATATACAACAATTAGAGCTATCTAATTTTTTTATCAATATCAAATAAATACGAGTGGGAATAAAATTCTTGATCAAAATATCAATATTACATCTATATTCAGTTTCCTATAAAATCATGTACGCTACTTAAGATTTATATAATCATAACATAACTACTCTATATTGAGTATAAAAGAATAACTAAATAACAAAAATCTGAACTTGAAGGATCCTAATCAATCTCACACCCTCCCTCCCCTACCCTGACCTAAAATCATTT
>NW_021423583.1:0-202 GCF_001605985.2 Dendrobium catenatum
CCCCGCTTGAGGAGATCGGATGGAAGTCCCTGTTCGATGAAATTCCAGCTCTTGTAAGCCGTGGAGAACATTTCGAGATCATACTTGGAAGGAAAGATGATGAACTCGAGAAGGCCATCGGCATTGACGAGGCTTTGTCGAGCCAGGGCGTTTATGTTCATGGCATCACGGTAGTGAGGCACGAGTAGCTTGTTGATTGGAT
>NW_021423584.1:0-1656 GCF_001605985.2 Dendrobium catenatum
ATCGTCCAATTTATACAAAATTTGATCACAAAGATTGCCAATCATGGTAAGCAAAGGTCTAGAAATGGCAAATTGATCTATGGTCGAATATAACATAAGTGTGATAAGAAAAGACCGTGAAACAGGATAATAATCACCAAAATACACCATAAGAATGGGTGGATATCTAGTGAACGTATCACCGGTACGTGCATCAGTTGGCTCAGGTTTGTCCCTTTGACTTGGGTGATTGGGTGTTTGAGTATGCATGCCTGATCCCTCTATTTTATAACATAGAAACAATATATTTTCGCAAGATACCTTTTGGTGTATTGATTTGAGTTTTATTAGACACTTTAAAGTTAAGCATGTACGTGGAGAACATATATAATGTGTGAGTTTCTACCAATTTATATAAGAGGGCAAAGTTGTGAGAGAAGTTAATTAGGTCAAAGAGAATGATATACTCATAGATAAGAGTTCAAGTAGTGACAATATTTATATCAAAAACTAAGGAATAAAAGAATTGATTGCATTTGCAACAAATATGTTTTTAAGGGAATGAAGGTGATGATCTTATGATTGGATGAAAGTGATGATCTTATAAATGGATGGATCAGTCAAGTAGGTTTACCTTCATAGTGCATTTGAAGCTCAGCTAAGGCCCAACTGATGAATTATTATCAAATTAGCATCTAATATTTAATTAAGAAAAATAAATTAATTGATTATAATTATTGGGATCATAAATTTTCCATAAGATGAAGGCTTCGTTGGGGAGAGCTTTAGATCACTATTTTTTCCCTTGCATTCAAGATATTTTTGTACTAAAAAATAGCTTTATAAAGCTGTAACAAAACTGACTCAAACAAAATCTAAGTGCAACCCGTGATCATCAGATCATTATCACCAAATCTCAGCCAACTAACTCAATGAGTCTTACTCTAAGAAAGTCCACCATTCTACACTTGGGGAAAGAAAATCCAATTATCTTTCTAATTAGGAGAGAGAGAGAGAGAGAGAGAGAGAGAGAGAGAGAGAGAGAGAGAGAGGGAGATGGTCCTTATTTTTTGATGTGATGCCAACACAAATATGAAGGCTTTGGTAAAAATGGCATGGTCCATATTTTTTTATGCTAACACAAATTTGAAAGCTTTGGAAAAAAAGTAATCAAACTGCCTCTACCAATAATATGTAACAATCTCATAATATATAAATATATCATAATACCAACAATTTAGAAAATAAATTATGAATTTATTATTATGTCTGATTATTTCAGATTTATATGAGTTTTATTAATAGAAAAAAAGTAATGCATTTGGTGAATTTTAAAAAAATGTCAAAATGCATCCAAAAGGATTATATTATTTGATCAATAAAACATAAACAAAAGCTGAATGTGAATTTAAGAATAATATATTTGAACAATATTATGGCAAGTAAAGACTTATGTTTCATTCCTGACAACTTTCTTATTGCTTTCTAAAGCAGTACAAAAATTTATATTAAAAAATGCTGAAAAACTACTTTAAAAAATAGTAAAAAAGCAACACCAAACAGAGATTTAATCATAATTTTTTCTCATTGCTTCAACTCCGATAATCTCTTTTACCAAATCTACTGTTAAAGGTGTTCTAGTTCCGTTAATGTCGGAAGATGATATCCTGAAATTAG
>NW_021423585.1:0-325 GCF_001605985.2 Dendrobium catenatum
TAAGGTTTGATATTTTAAGAGTCTTTTATCCTAATGAATTTTGATTTTAGATTTGATCTCCTAATTAGATCTACATATTTTAAACCTTAAATTGGTTAGGAGTTTATTATTAAGTTAGTTGGATTTTATTAGGTGTAGATTCTAGGTTTATAGTTTAATGATTATGAATGTTAATAATAACTTGATTAAGAATTAAGTATTTTAATAGATTTTAAGAATTAGATTAGATAGTTGGTTGATTATTAGTGGATTAAAGAAGAGAAACTAAATCTAGAAAAGCGTGTCACTAAATTTTTATTTTAATGTTTCTATCCTATAGGGAGCA
>NW_021423586.1:0-1219 GCF_001605985.2 Dendrobium catenatum
AGCAAGCCAAGTCAAAATAACTAGTAAAACATTCATATATTTTTTTTAATTATTTCAATAGGTATGGTGTTTTGGTAGCACCTTTTTATTACAACCACTTGGGTAAATAACAATTAAATACGCTAAGTGGCAACAATTTTATATCTTGCTGCAAAGCAATGAAATAGAAGTTTAAAAAGAAATTTTGCTGCAACAAAAATGGTTAATTGAATTGAACTAAGGAGCTCAAGAAGGTTTTCAAAAAGAGTTTATAAGAGAACGCAGAACATCTGTTACTCCGGCTTTAGATGAAACTTGAGTCTATCCCAAAAATGAATCTTGCATACTATAAACATCTGTTAAAAATTTATACTATATGATTTTCCAAGTCCTACATTGATAATGATACAACATATACCTTGC
This sequence comes from Dendrobium catenatum, assembly GCF_001605985.2. NCBI lineage: Eukaryota > Viridiplantae > Streptophyta > Magnoliopsida > Asparagales > Orchidaceae > Dendrobium > Dendrobium catenatum. The sequence goes on from NW_021423586.1 coordinate 403, forward strand.
ATACATAGAGTACCAAAGCCTTTGGCTATTATGCTCTATGAATATCAAATCACCAGGAAGTTATGCAGCTGTTTGCTCTCCACTTAATGGGGAAATTGTCCCAGATGCCTGTACCTGGAGTAAAAAATGCATGATACGTAAAATAAAGGACAATTGTGATTCAAAACTCAGATAAAAAGATGTAATAGATAGATATCTTATTATAACTATAAATAATCTACCAAACAAAAGAAGCAGCAGATGCATGTACCAATTGGCATGCTAAGGAACTAGCTTTCTAACAATTGATAGATGATTAAAAAAACTAAACAGGGGTGGCATAGAATTTAAATTCATGAGAGATGCACTTAAATCAAAATTTTTGATTTTGACTAGAGTTTAAGTTCTGAGTAGGGGGGGGGGATAATTGCTAAAAAAGATTTTATGCATATATCATGCAACTGATTAGGGAAAGGGGATAAAAGTCAAGAGTTGTGGGATCACACTGAATTGATAAAACAATATACATATGGAAGTTCCTTGTAAATTGCAATAGAGCATGATTTGTGTGCATAACAAGGATCCAAAATCCTCTAAATAGCAAACGTGTTTCCGTGCAAGACTAGATATATTGTAAAGGATTTCTCAATTTGTGCTACCCGATAGATATAAGACAAAAGGGTTTCTCTTGGGTTTCAAAGCAACAAAACAAGTTCTCTCTTGGTTTCATAGAAAAAAAACCTCCCAGATTTATGGTTTCATTGGAGTATTAGAGACTTCATTTATGCATATGAGAAGAACGTTTCATAGTATGTTAATCTTGTGTTTGAGAGATTAT
>NW_021423587.1:0-2264 GCF_001605985.2 Dendrobium catenatum
ATACCTGTGTCAATTACTTTCATAATGGTATTATCTCTCAGTGTAACCTTGTCTTCATTCCTGACTTCCAGCGATATGAATTGCATAGTGTCTCCAGCCATATGCTTCAAGCAACCGCTGTCTAGGTACCAAATGCTCTCACGATATCATGTATGAGAGCATACCTCTTCTTGATCTAACTAATCAAGATTATCGGCCATTAAACATAGGTTGGTGACTTCCTCTTCCTTTTCTATTTCTGATGAATCCGAAGCTGAGTCAACTAAAAAGTTCTCTGAAATTTATTCTTGCCTTTTCTCACATTCACATTCTCCTTGAAAATAGTGGCTTTGAGATTTAGACAATCTGATTTTATATGTCCAAATTTTATATATTCATAGCAAATAAAATCATTAGAAACCTTAATATTTTTATGAAAGTTACCTCTATTCCACTGTTGGCGTCTCCTCTTCTTTCATTTTAGAAAAATCCTGAATTGCCTTATCATCAAGGTAATGTCATCATCATCCTCATGTTGTGACTGATTACTCTCTGAGTCCTCCACTTTTAGTACTATTTCTTCTCTTTTCATTGTTCTCATGCATCATTTTTCCTTTGAGCCACTCCTTGCTCGCAAGTAATTAGTGAACAAAAAATATTTCAATAGAATACATATTTAAATCTTTAGACTCTGAAATAGGATTAAGTTTAGCATCATATATAGCAGGTAAACAACGAAGAATTTTATTAACTATTTCAGCATTTGTTAGTTCCCTACCTAAAGAATGTAGAGAACCATTTTCCTTTCACAACCCTCCAAGTGTCGGCAGAGAAACGTCGTATGTTCTTTCTCTCTAAGTATCGACAGAGAATCATTGTTCCTTCACACCCTCAAAGTGTCGGCAAAGTACCAGATCTTCTTTAAAGATCTTCTCACAGGAAATTAGAAAGAAGAAAAGAAGAGTAGTAACAAAATACACAAAGATATCCTTACCTTTGAGTAACTTTGTGAACCCTTCACACTCCACTTGCAAGAAATCTCTCTCAAACACTCTCCCACAATCACTCTTTCACTTGCCCTTAAAAAATCACGAAGAACGGACATTTTCAGGTCAGGTTTTAATGACCTTTTATATGAAAGACACAAAAAATCTTCCAAAAAATTAAAATTTTCCATTTTTGAGCATGTACGATCGTATGTTCGTACGTACTAACAGTTCAAAAACTGATGCGTACAAACCTCTTAAGAATATGTATGAAACACTTTCATACACGATGATCATCTAGTATGAATCTAGTTCGTACTGTACAAACAGTTAAAAAAAATTTCAACTTCGTCAGGATGAAAGGTACCCCACATTTTTGTACTCTGGACGATTTCTGTATGAATGGGATATCATATAATATGTTTAGTTTAGAAAAAACTTTGAATTCATCCAAATAAAAAGGGACTCATCCAATTCGTACTCTGGACGGCGTATGTATGAACACATCATCATATAGTATGATCAGTTCAGAAAAACTTTGAATTCATCGGGACGAAAAGGGGCCCATCTAATTCGTACTATGGACAGCGTCTGTATGAACACAACATCAAACAATACAACAGTTTAGAAAAATTTAAAATTCTTCGGGACGAAAAAGAACCTGTCCAATTCATACTATGAACAACATCTGTACGAAGGAAGCTTCGTATAGTACGATCAGTACTTAGAAAATTTTTCTTCCTGTAGTTAATTTGACTACTTGTAGGGGATAATAACTGAACAAATTGTCTCGTATGAAATGACTTTGAATAGTACAAGTAGTTTAAAAATTATAAATTTAAACACTCCCCAGTGTGTGTGTGTGCACAATTATTCAATTACAATCATACTCTCTCATACTCAATAAAATAAAAAATATATACTTCATTTACAATGAACCCTAATCTGATTTGATTTGAAGTCTTCAACAATCTGGGATATGATTTTCCTGAAATGTTAGTACACACAAACAACAAAATAATACATCCAAAATATGTTAAGAGAAATTATAATTAAAATAATAATATTTTGAATCATCAAAAATATACATGTTGCATGAATCTCAACAATCAAAAACTAAGTTGTAATAATCTCAACACAAACAGGAGGGATGCATCCCTTTATGGTTGACATTTATAAAGACTATGAAATGCTCAGCTTCTTCATTTGATTACATCACATTTGGTTTTAAACTCTGCTTCTTCATTATTCATAACAATTCCTTATGAGTTTTAACATTTCAAAATTTTAAGTATCCAT
>NW_021423588.1:0-494 GCF_001605985.2 Dendrobium catenatum
TTTATGTTCTTGAATTCTTCAGTTAAATTTTAAAATTTTAAAATTCATATTAATGAAATTTTATTCTGAATATACTCAAGTTTTCTTCTGCTTCTCCTCTTTATTTTGGGACATGCATAAACTTCAGCTTCGTTTTGAATAATTTGTTTTTATTTTTTATTATAATTTGTAGTATTATTTTTTTTTACAAAATAAAATTGTACTTAAAAATTAATTAAAAAAAATAAAACTATCCCAAATCAAGAGAAATTATTCTATGTGAAAACCGGACACGACTTATCATTAGGTGCAACTACCTTATCCGGTATCGAGCATGAGATGACGTGACGCATTTTCATTGGCTCCGGATGGCGTTCGGCTTCCGCACAGAATAATTTTTCTCCAAATTAGGCCTAAGGTTTTATTTGAGACAGCTTTATTATTACTTTTTAAAACAATTTTTCAATAAAGTTTTAAGACTTCATTTTGGAGGGCTTTCTTACAACTTGTTTTTG
>NW_021423589.1:0-942 GCF_001605985.2 Dendrobium catenatum
CTGTAGGTATATGCGCCAAGTAGAGACTCTGCCACTGTCACATACACCGGGCGGAGGTGACCTTTCTTTTCCTTTTATCCTAGTGCAGGCATATGCGCCTGGTGGATACTAGGTTTTTCTAGTTGAGAGAGCCTGACAGAGTCCTTGGGAGGCTTTCCTCAACACTTTTTCCTCCTCATATCATTGCAGGCATATGCGCCGGGTGATTATGTTGAGTGCTTTTTTGTTATCCTACTACAGGCATATGCACCGGGTAGGGACTCTGCTGCAGGTACATACACCGAGCAGAGGTGACTCTTTACTCTCCACATCATTGCTGGCATATGCGCCAGATGACTGTGTTGAGTGTTCTTTCGTTACACTTCTTTTGGCATATGCACCAATAGAGACCCTACTGCAGGCACATACGTCGGGCAAAGGTTTTCTTTTTCTTTTGTCCTACTGCAGGCATATGCGCCGAGTGGACATCGACCTACTTGGTAGAGAGGGCCTAACAGAGCACCTGGCAGGAACTCCTCGTCACCCTTTTCCCTGAGTGTCTTGTTCCGATTAGGCAGACATCAGGCTTGTGATTCATTTATTTGCTGACCCGATTTGGTCAGCCAGATACTGAGTCACCCCAATCCACTGCTATGAGATGGGCAGGAGGATATGGGACCCTTTTACCTTCTATTCTGTTGATCTGATATAGTCAGACAGATAGTTGGTATACTTTTGCTACTCTACCTTTTGGTCCTTCTCTTGGCTTTGCCCCTACTACAGGATAAGGCTAGAGGAGAATCTCTTTACCTTTGTTTCACCCCAGTGGTGACCTTTACAGTTGATTCTTCTTTCCGCTCTGCCCTCGCTGAAGGGCAAGGCTATAGGAGAATCCCCTTACCTTGTTTTCACCTTTTTAGGTGATTTTTACCGTTGGTTCCATCCTTGGCTCTACCCTTGTCA
>NW_021423590.1:0-331 GCF_001605985.2 Dendrobium catenatum
TGAAAATCTCTAGGTCATCTAAAAAATGATTATTTTATACTTCACCTCTTTTGCTAATGCTTCCAATGCTGTGGATATTGAGGGTAATAATAATGTTATGGTTGTTAATCCTATCTTTATTCTTGTTATTGATATTTCAGGAAATAAATTATCTTCTTCCCATGTTATGGAATTTGTGGATAATCGAGCCAGTAATAATATATTGAATGTGGTCTCTAGTGTTGATGGTAAGGGGCTTCATTTTTGTGTTCAAGAAAGTGTTGTTCCTGTCCCTTTTAATACTCTTGCTATTCTTCATGATGGTTTGGATGTCTCTAATAGGGTGCTTGTT
>NW_021423591.1:0-290 GCF_001605985.2 Dendrobium catenatum
ATTGAACAAAAGAAAATTAAAATCTTGTAAACTGTTAGGTACCTCATTGTGATCATCCTAGCTCCCCAAAGATTGTATCCTTTTTGAAGATGTTTGATAACATTTCTATTATCTCCTTCAACAATAAGACCTTTATATTAAAACATCCAATTTTGTAAGTAACAGTTAAGGGACTTAACCGCAAGCAAATCTAGCTGATTAACATTCCAATGAATTTCATTGATTCCAAAAGCATAAAGAAACCTTCCTCTAGAATCCCAGAAAATTCCTCCAATAGAATCCTTATAAGA
>NW_021423592.1:0-292 GCF_001605985.2 Dendrobium catenatum
CTCATTTCACGGATTCAGGAAAATAATTCCCCCGACTCCTCTCTACATCCCGCTGCCTCAGTTCTCCCTCTCTCCGATCCTCTCTCCCTCTTAACTGTTTCAAAAGGAATTATCAACTAAGTTTCCTGCCTTAAAATTGTGCTTTGCTGGACCGTCTCCCTCCTCTTTCTCTCACCGCTGCCCCTCTTAATGCAATTTTTTTTTCTCTGCTTATTAACCGCTGAAACTCCTCTCAGGATTTGTGAGAAAAAGCTAAAAATTTTCAGATTTCCTGAAAAGAAAAATCTGAAAC
>NW_021423593.1:0-306 GCF_001605985.2 Dendrobium catenatum
GCATGAGTTATTGCATATTTGAATATTCGCTATATGTATATGGCTATGATCCTTGTACCTACAATTTGCAAAACCCTGAATATGCCCACCAAATTTATGGATGCTTGCAAAGCAAAGATGGGGTGGTCTATGGCTTCAAGGAGCTTATAGATTTCACCCCATCATATATTGAAAGTTTGTTGGACATGTTTAGTATAGTTTATAAGTTGATGGGTTAAGGATTTTAACACATAACTTAGGCACTTGGTAAAGCTTTCGAAAAGATAATTGAAAGCCTTCACCCTTAGGCTCCCCTTAGACTCTAGA
>NW_021423594.1:0-450 GCF_001605985.2 Dendrobium catenatum
TAAATTTTGTGATTTTTGAGTGTTTTGAATGAGTTTATTTTCGAGTCTGTGGTTTTGTCTTTGTTTTCTGTATTTTGAATGTTTTGTTTGTTTTTCTTCAATAAAAAATTCAAAAATCCAAAAATGTGTTGAAATCGTCCGGGACGAAATTTTTCGTACTTGACGATGTGTGTAAGATTCAACAAGGTAATGTTGATGGCCTCCTACTTCAACCTTTTTGGTGGCATTCCTCCTTCTCATCCAGAAGAATACAGAATGAGAGATGAATTTTTTTCTGTTTGTTGTACTCGTGTTTTGTTTTAAATATTTTGTTGTGTTAGTGTTTATTTTTAGTGTTTATTTTAGTTTGTCTTTATTAAAAAGTTCAGTGTATTTACTTAGTTGTTTTAATATTATGAAATGAATATGTAATTCTTTTTATTAATATCAATGCATGTTGTACTTGATTCA
>NW_021423595.1:0-252 GCF_001605985.2 Dendrobium catenatum
AGCGTATAAGGGGCTCTATTCCTATATATCAATCCATTGAGGATTTCAATGACATGATTATGGAATGTAACCTCATTTATATTTGTTTTTCTGGCATTGATTTTACTTGGCATCATGGGAATTTGTGGCAAAGACTGGATAGAGTTCTATTCAATAATGTTTAGCTTAACTCTTTTGATATGACCAAGGATGATCATCTTAGTTGTACCCTTTCTGATCGTTCTCCTCTTCTTATTAAAATTAAGAATAATA
>NW_021423596.1:0-206 GCF_001605985.2 Dendrobium catenatum
CCCCTTCACCCTCAACTCATGTAATTCTGTTTCTGTGAGCTTCTTAAAGTTGTCCCAGGTCTTTCTTAGGAAGTCTTCTCTTTCTAATTCTCCCTAAGAGTACCCAGTTGGCTTCTTGCTTGCTAAAAAGGTGGTGGTCATCCTGTACGAGCCTCCTGAAATGTATCCCCATGGTCCTTTTTCGAGGTGCCTCTGATCCTACACCA
>NW_021423597.1:0-321 GCF_001605985.2 Dendrobium catenatum
TATGACTGGATTTATTATTATTATTACTCTATCAGCTTCATTTTGCAATAACCATGATTAGCATGTTTTGAATGTTAGTTCAAACCACCAAACAAGAATTTAAAGCCGGATTTGAACTGAAGTTAGAGCAAATCATTTGAAATTTCAGGCAGTTTGTGGCCTGTTGAAGTTGACAATTGCATTCGTTTTTTTTTGTTTTAAACAAGCCTAACATTTAAATAAGCCCAAATGATTAGATAAAGTTGATTTATGTTTGGTTTAGGGTTTATTTTTTAGTATAAAATTTTCTTAAAAATAATTAAAAAAAATAATGATCAAAAG
>NW_021423598.1:0-284 GCF_001605985.2 Dendrobium catenatum
AAAACACAGCTTTTTAGTACAAATAAATTAATTTTTACTAGAAAGCCGTTTTAAGAAGCATTAAAAAAACCGTCCCCAGCAAAGCTTAAATTTTAAAAGTTTTAAAATTAATTTTAATATAAAATATATTAAAATATCGTCACATATATTTTTTTTTATCTGCATATACATTGAGTAAGATGGACAGGAAAACAAAAGTATTTCTCAAGTGGTTTTATTGAATGGACTTCACATGTGCGCACGAGGCCAGCCTCCATCAACAGCCGGCCTCTCATAGACTGTTC
>NW_021423599.1:0-210 GCF_001605985.2 Dendrobium catenatum
CTTTCGTACCCTCCTACCTCGGTCCACGAACCTCCGCCGACGACCACCGGCCCCGAAGGTATAACCCTCTAAACTCAGGCTTTCGTTCTCGATGTGTACGACGAACCGGAAAACCGCCTATACACGCCTTTATTGCGCGTGGTGGGATGGGACCCCGGTCCGACGTCTACGATGAGGCGGACAGTCGCCTCCCCTCTCGCTTTCTTACCT
>NW_021423600.1:0-985 GCF_001605985.2 Dendrobium catenatum
CTGAATCGAGGGTCCAGAGTGGCCCTCGAGGAACTCCTAGAAGTCTGTCGAACTCGTTTCCCACCAGCCATAGCAAGGGAATAGCAAGGAGACACAAGAGGAGAAGGGATGAGGTGAAAAAAAAAATGGCTGGATCGGCCAGAATTTAAAGAAAAGGCCATATCGTCCAGGCGATCGTAGAATCGTCCAGGCTGATATGGCTCAATAATTACGCATAGGCCCATTGGTCAAAAAGGCGGTCCGATTGTCCGGGCCGATCAGATATCGGCCAGGCTGATTAGACACAGGCTATCGTCCCGAGGAGTCAATCCGGAAGACCGTTGAAAAAGTAGATCATCCGGGCCGATTAGGTGTATCGTCCAAGACGATGCACAATAATTGATCGTACCGACCGAAGTTAAAACATTTTAAATCACTGCAACGTGTATTGTCCAGGACAAACAGTGGATCGGCCAGGCCGATTGTCCAATAATGGATCATCCGGGGCCAATTTTAAAGATTTAAATGTGCTGACACGTTGATCGTCCACGACGATCCAGTGTATCGGCCAGGACGATGCACATAAAATACATCGGCCAGACAAAATATTCTATCGTCCAGGACTATCATCATGATTGCAACAGAGTTCGATCATATCGTCTAGAACGATATGGTATCGTCCAGGATGCTGAGTTACAACAAGCACAGAAAAAGGTCAGCATATGGATTTTGAAGAGAATTTTCCCTATCATCCAGGATGATAAATGTATCGGCCAGGACGATGTGACTAGAAAATGAAACCTAGGAAAAGATGGTGATGATCAAGGCCCTTAAAAAATAAAACAAAAGAAAAAAATACAAAAACACAGTAATAAAAAGAAAAAAAATACAATGAAAATAAAAAAACGAATATTTTTGGATTTTAATTTTTCTAATAATTTTTTTTTTGTTTTATGGAGGCATCATATAAGAATTTCTCAAAAAAGTTAAAATTTTAGAGTTCCAC
>NW_021423601.1:0-244 GCF_001605985.2 Dendrobium catenatum
ACAACCCTAACAAAAAATATTTGATGAAATATTGCAACAAAAAAAAAAACTTAATAGCAGCAAAAAATCGCCTCTCTCACGCGGCCAAATGGGAAGATCCAGCGAAGACGGAAGAAGAAGGGTAAAGCTACATATAAGGTACAATTAAAAAAAATGAAACAGACCCAGTTGCACGTTCAATGGGCGACTTGCGTCTACCACCTCATTGCCAGCTGTTTAATCTACTCGGCTTTGATCGGCTAAA
>NW_021423602.1:0-1284 GCF_001605985.2 Dendrobium catenatum
TTTTGCATTCGAACTTATTGGAAAATTTGCTCATCTCGCTATAAGAAATATACATCTTTTTTTTAATAATTATGTGTTGTTGGTATTTTTTGATCAAATTTATATTATGTTATTGAAAAATGAGGATAAATTTTTATTAGTAAAGCTTTCACTGCATAACTTTTTATATGTTATAGAGATTAATATTATGAATGTTTTGAGTATTTATTTGAAATTTTTTGCCTGATGATTTTGAAAAAACAGTGATTTTTGCTTACTCTAAAATTTATTTTGACATATAAAAATAGTGATTGAGTTCAATTAAAGCTTCAAAATAATATTTTACACAATCTCTAAGTTGGTTAATTTTTTAAAATGTAAATTTTTGCTCAGTACGATTTTGTTGCCCGCTGTTAGGACATTGACCACGTGATATTTATTGAGCATGTGCACTGGACCCTGACATTGCTTTGATACTGATATGATATTTCTGAGCATGTGATACACTAATATAGTTATTTTTATATGATTTTACAACATTGACATGAATGTGATAGTCTTTATTGATGTTTTTATTTTATGTTTTATATGATTTCTCTACTGATTGTAGTATTGATACGATAATTTCTTTATTGATTCGACACCTGTACTGATTTATCAATTTCTTTGTTGTATTTCTCTATGATCATGTGAATGCTACTATTATGATTTAACTGATGACATGTATATTGCTTCTCTATCATATGTTGATATCAATTATAGGATTTGTTGACTTGTTGGGCTTGTGAGCTCATTATATGTAGTTAAATATTTTTAGGTTTGGGCAAAGGAACATGAGTGTGAGACTGATTAGGATTTCTTCAGTTTTAGGTTATTTTTATTTTAGTTTTTCTTTGTACTCAGGATAGAGTAGATATAATATAATTATATAGATCCTGAGTAGTATATATGATATTTGAAAAAATGAATAATTATATTTATATTTATGTTTTGATTGATAGTTTAATTTCTACTGATATTAGGTAGTTATGGTTGTGTAAATTGAAAGAAAAAATTCTTTAAATTTAGATTTTTGGATATTACATGAGGGATCATAGTCGGCAGGTGATAGAGGTCGGAGGGGTCGTAGTCGACAATTGACGGTGGTTGGAGGGATCATAGTCGGTGGGTGACGGTGGTTGGAGGGGCCATAGCCGGTGGGCGATTAAGGTCGGAGGGACCGTTGTCGGTGGGCGATGGTGGTCGGAGGAATTATTGTGATTCCCCAAAATCCAATTTAAAAAAATTAATTTTTTATCTTTTAAT
>NW_021423603.1:0-809 GCF_001605985.2 Dendrobium catenatum
TTGATCAAAGGTTTGATCAAATTGAAGCTCATATACAGCAGAAGGATATACAATACACTCAAGTCATGCGATTTATACGAGAACAGATAAACAATATAAATTCCAATATGCTTATGATGAGTAGCTATTTCAACTTCTTCGGTGTTGCACCTCCTCCTCCTCCTCTAGATCAGGGTCCATCTAAGTGACACATATACTTGTTTTTGTTGTTTTCTTTAGTTGATGTGTTAGTTTTGTGTTTTAGGAAAATGGGATGTATTTTCTTTTCATTAGATGTTTTTTGTTTTTTAATCTTACGTCGTATTGATATCATTTGGTAAGATTGTAATATCCTTTATTTTGATATCAATATAAGTTATCCTATTTTTGATTTAATCTTGTTTTTGAAATGTGTGTTAGTCCATATGAAAATCATTATAATTTTTTATCTTAAGAGTGCTATACTTTGAAATGCAAGTTAAAATTAAATTCATTAAAAAATCTAATTTTTCTAAATTTAAGTTTTATTTATAACTTGATGTAATTAAGATTGTCAATTTCATTTCTCTTATTTAGGCTACATTAATGTCTAATATTATTATTGCAATTATGATGTTTTCTTATTTTGTATTTCATTTATCAATAAATATTTATATACTTAGAAAATTTTGAAATTTTTTATTATTGATTTTGGAAAGAATACGATTACTCTTGAAAAAAAATGTACAAATATATAAAAATCAAAAGGAATGCGCAAAGGTTCATAATTTAAAAAAGATGCACAAAAAAAATTCACAAATGAAAAGATGCACAAAAATGTGCCACAAATT
>NW_021423604.1:0-294 GCF_001605985.2 Dendrobium catenatum
GTGTATACAATATTTTATTTTAAAAATTTTTATATATGATTTGATAAAAATTTATAAATTTTTTATGAATTCTAAAATCTCTAAGTAGTTTATTTTATATGTATTTGAAATTCGTCTAATTTTGATTGAATTTTAAATATATTATTTGACTCCACTATCGAAGATAGCAACTGCTAATTACTGCCACAGTAGTTGTCAGTTTGCACAGATATTACTACGTGCGGAGACCGGATCAAAGCTGAATTCGGTTTTTGTAAGTGTACGTAGCAAAAACGCAGTAAAAGCATAATGGTG
>NW_021423605.1:0-290 GCF_001605985.2 Dendrobium catenatum
GCCATTTCCCCTTAGGGAAGTTTCTTCCACCCTTAATAGTTGCTCCTTTTTCCTCTCCCAGTGTTTCCCGTCTCTCTTGGCTTTCCCTATTTGCAACTCCTTAATTGTTCCACCTTCGTCTTGTCCAATGGTGGTTAATCAAGTGAGACTGAACGATCAAGTCTTTTTGAACAGGAAATCTAACTATAGATCTTTTTTTGATGTCCTTTCGGGGGCTTCATCTTTTGTGCTATTTCAAAATCCTAAAACTTTGACTCTCTGTGGATTGGCATTGCTTTGGATTTTGAAAG
>NW_021423606.1:0-288 GCF_001605985.2 Dendrobium catenatum
TGCATTACATTCTACTTTTCCTAAGAAGGATCCCAAACCTGTTTCGGTTCCTAAATCTGACTGTTGTTGAGTTTTGCAGGAGTACTCTCACCAAAGACCTCGTTGGAGCATATGATAACTACATATATGAAGGCTCGCAGCTCATTCATGCTCAAACCTGCTGCTTCAATAAATTCTTGAAATATGTTTTGTTTCATTATGTTTTGTTTTGTTTTTTATGTGTTTTATTTTCATGTTGTCTTTAAAATTGGCCTTCTATATGTTGAATCTTTTCAAGATTTTGGATTT
>NW_021423607.1:0-511 GCF_001605985.2 Dendrobium catenatum
TCTAGGGTAGTGAATTTGATCTTTGATCTTTTAAACTCAGAATTTTGATTACATTTTTATACATTTGAAAAGGTTTAATCATTACTAAGGATAACGAGAGGAGTTTCTCCTCTTGGAATAGAACTTAGGAATTTTCTCTGTGCACCAAATTAAGAAAAAAATAATACATTGTCTTTAATCGAGAGTTTTACTAGGTTAAGGCCTTGGATGTGATTAACCACGGGGGCTTGCGTCCGTGGGAGACTGATCCCCACATCAAATAAAACTTATTCAAGCTGATGTATCGAATAGGGAAATCTCGTGACTTTTGGGTCATACATATTATTATTCATCGAAGTGTGTAGGCGAAAGCTGCTATCTTCCATAGCTAATTGTATGTATAACTCCATCTGCTCTTTCATTGACCTGCTTATGTCGAGTGTAAAGGCCTACGATTGTTTTGAACTACGAGATAATGCGGTCGTACCATTTGCATCGAACCCCCCATGAGTAGCATCCTTTCGGAGACCCA
>NW_021423608.1:0-214 GCF_001605985.2 Dendrobium catenatum
TATTTTATAAATAAAATAAATCATTTTAATTGCATTTTAATTAACAGAACTTCAAAAAATCATAGTAAATAAAATACAAAACTAAAAAATACGTATAATATATCAATCTGTTCGTATTTATGTCTAATTTATTTTAAAAATAAAATAAAACTATATTTATTCTTCTTTATTAAAAAATTTCAAAAATACAGCAAAACTTATTTTATTTTTAATT
>NW_021423609.1:0-208 GCF_001605985.2 Dendrobium catenatum
TAAGTTTTGGATTAGGATCTGGTTGAGACTTTGTATCCTGTTCATCTTCCATTTCTACATCCTGATCAATTCTCTCCTCTTCGACTATCCTAGAACTGGTAGTCAGAAGAGTGGCATCCTCTACGGGGAGAGGGACATATACCTCGGGGGGAGAAGCAGGAGCTTGTAAACTGATAGCTCCTACATCTGGCAAGGTAAGGTCCTCAGA
>NW_021423610.1:0-1040 GCF_001605985.2 Dendrobium catenatum
TTTAAAAATTCTTCCTACGAAAGAAAAGGGCAAGGCGGAACAAACTTTGAACTGGAGAAATAATGAAAGGCAAAAAATCTCATGGGCTGATCTGGTCTCTGAAGCATCGGACCAGGAGAGAGATAATGGTTAAGAGCCTTTCGTGTTTTTGTGTTTTTCCTTTTTATTTTTGTGTTTTTTTTATTCTTTGAAAATTTTGTTTTCGTGAAAGTTTTTTTTTTAAATCAACACTCACTTCACTTTTCTAGAAATGAAAAATCTACTTCCTATTTTTTCTTGAAATCTTTGGTAAGTTGTGTTTGACTTCTCTAAAACAGTCAGAGGAAGGAAACTCATGATTTTGTTTCTCTTTCTCTCTTCTTAAAGGGGTTATTTTACTTTTGATTCAAAATCTTTATCATATTTTAAATTGGATTTTAAAATTGATTTTTTTTCTCCCTACATTTTTTCTATCGCATAGGAATCTTTTGCAAGATTGTTGAATCCACCATAAAATTTTTATAATCAAGTTGTTCGTGTTGTCAATAATTTTGGTTTACTTTGAATTTGAATATATAAGAAAGAAAGCATATTTTTTGAAAATAATTAAAAAAAAAGTGGCCAATGATGCCAAACCAAAAGATGTGCAATGATGCCAAATTAAAAAAAATAAAATAAAATACACAAAGTGTATTAAAATCAAAAGATGCTCAAAGAGCCATTCAAGTGATAAAGGGAATAAAATGACCCCACAAAAAAAAATATGCTTTTTTTTTCTTATACTACTAAAAACTTAAGAAAATCCTTGATATGTTCGAAACTTGTGCTTGAAAATTTTGGTTCCTGATTCAGAAATTCATGCCTTGATCTTCTATTAAATATGTTTTATGAAAGGAGTTTTGAAAAATTAATGTTTCTTTTTTCTGTTTATTCATTGATTTGGATATTGGATTAAAAAGTTTTTGAGCCTCTTAAAGAACGAGTTTGGATTATCAAATTATGAATTTCTAACCTTTTCTGGGATATGCATTGTCAATCCAATTCTACTAAGTTTTTGATTA
>NW_021423611.1:0-222 GCF_001605985.2 Dendrobium catenatum
AGGAAAGCCATTTGAAGTAACAAATGAGAGGCATGAAAAGGGGGGGTTGGGGGAGAGAAGGGATTGATAGCATGCCCTAACCTGGTAATTAAAAACAACTTTGATTAATTTCACTTTGGTATTGATACATACATACATACAACTTTATTGATTTCACTATGTTATTGATACATAAATTCATACATATAGAGAAAGGCAGAATTCCAAAAATGATAAATCTGT
>NW_021423612.1:0-327 GCF_001605985.2 Dendrobium catenatum
TGGCGGCCGTACTTGTTGGGTAGAAGATTCCTTGTGATGACTGATCAAAGGAGTCTAAAATATCTGTTGGAGCAACGCATGGTGACAGAAGAACATCAGAGATGGCTCTCCAAATTATTGGGCTATGATTTCGAGATTCAGTACAAGCCAGGATTAGAGAATAAAGCTGTTGATGCCTTATCCAGGAAGGTGGAGTGCTCTCAACTTATTGCTACATCTGTGCCTCAGTTAGTAGATTGGGGGAATTTGAGGACATAAAATATGACTAGTGAAGAATTGGGGAGCATCATAGAGGCCATAAGGAAGGGGGAGGAAATACCATCAGGA
>NW_021423613.1:0-256 GCF_001605985.2 Dendrobium catenatum
TATGTCCTATGTAAGGCAAATTGTTAAAGTTGTTTGACGTTCTGATTGGTTGAAAGGCTTAAGGGAAAGATTCAAATTTGAATTTAAGTATTAATGATTTGAAATTGATTTTAAGGTTGATTAATAATTTCTGGAGTTTTAGAGTGATTTTAAATTTTTAGGAATCTTCTGGATTATTCTAATCATTTAATCAAGGGATCATAAATTGACTTTTCAATGATGAGTGTTTTCTAGAAAGTTAATATTTTATTAAAAT
>NW_021423614.1:0-296 GCF_001605985.2 Dendrobium catenatum
GAATACCTCGTACTCCCGAGACTTGAGGCATTTGGAAATTTGGAGGATCAGCAGGAGGATTGAGTATTGCACCAACAGTGGCAGTTCTCTGCATCATCTGCATCATATGAGCCATCATCTCAGTCATTTTTTCATTCAACTGAGAGATTTCTCTATCTTTGGCTCTCATTTGTCGCCTTATATGTCTTTGCATGTCTGCAAGTGTGACATTCTCGTCAGCGAAGGGATTCTCCTCGGCTTCTTCTCCTTCTTCTTCTGCTTGGGAATGACCACCTCTGCCAGTGGTGGACCCAGCT
>NW_021423615.1:0-256 GCF_001605985.2 Dendrobium catenatum
CAATGTTTTGAAAACTGGACTGAACCGGCCGGTTCGGATTTCAATTAGAACTAGGCAAGCAAAGGACCGTATTTGAACCGGTCGAACTGCCGGTCAGACCGTGAAATCGGCGAATCGAAAATCGGGTGAGAACCGGCCAGTTAAGCTTAAACTCAATTTCTAGCCGTTTGATTGAGATCATGCGGTATTTTAGGTATTAATAAAACATATAAAACTATAATTGTGTAAAACAGGAAAAAGTGTACACCTAATTTTA
>NW_021423616.1:0-244 GCF_001605985.2 Dendrobium catenatum
TAGTGTTCTAGATATCCTCCTCTCTCTATTTTCTATGTTGAACATTTTGTTTTTTTGTTTCTAATATTTCAGCTCTTTTTTTTTCATTTTTTGCATTAGTGATTTTCTGCCTTTATTCTTCTACATATACCTCATATTTGTTGTGATATTTTTGGATATATCTTTCCTTTGATCTGCTTTGAATTTTTTGAGGAGTTTATATCACCAAATTGAAGATAATTTAAATTATGTTTATTTTAACCTT
>NW_021423617.1:0-413 GCF_001605985.2 Dendrobium catenatum
TGAAGAGAAAGTTTTTAGGGAGTGTATGTAGGCCGTGTTTGACCGAACCACTATAAATCTTTATGTCATTTTTATTACTGTTGCTTACTGAAATTTTAATTCCGTGGTTGAAAATTTTATTTTCAAATAACTTCAATTAAATTGCTAAGAATCATTAACTGATTTCAAATTTTAAAATCCAAGAGAAGTAATTTTTTAAAACTACAAATTCACCCTCCCTCTTAGTTAGCATTGGGACATAAGCTTAGATTTAACAACCTATTCTAAATTCAACAAGAATCAACAGGTAGAACATTTTCAAGTAATGGTGATAAGATTGCATTGATATGGAGATCATTCTCAGGTAATGTTAGTCATAAGATTGTAGTTAGATGATGGTGGTTAAATAATAGCAGTTGGGTGTTGATGTTTAC
>NW_021423618.1:0-298 GCF_001605985.2 Dendrobium catenatum
CTGGATTTGGAATGGATTTTAAGTTTGAATGATTAATTTTGGAGTATCCAAATCATTTAAAATCATGTGGTGATTGTTAATGAATGGATAGGGTCAAAGCTAGATTAGAGGTAGGATAAAAGTCTAGGTTGAAGTTTGGATTGTCAACTTGATTGGATCAAAGTTTGGGTATGTTTGAGGCTTGAATGAAGTTTGAGATTTGAGCTGAATGAAGCTTGAGATTTGAATTGATCAAGGGTTGTGATTGACTTGAAGTTGGATTTGATCAAAGGTAGGGATTGATTTGAGTCTAGAGTTA
>NW_021423619.1:0-484 GCF_001605985.2 Dendrobium catenatum
GCGAACCTCTCTAATCTTATCTTCTATTGGAGCTACTACAACCTTTTCACGTATATGCTCATTTCGTATTCTATCTTTAAAGGAAAAGCCACTCATCCACTTGAGCATCCTCATCCCTGTCACACTTAACTTAGTATTATGCTTCTCTTTTAATGGCCAACATTCGATACCATAAAGCATTGCAGGCCTCACCATCATCTTATAGAATTTTCCTTGAGTTTGAGGAGTACTTTTCTATCACACAATAAGCCCGATGCATTCCTCCACTTCAACCATCCAACTTGAATTCTGCTGATAATATCCCAATTTATTTCACCATCACTCTGAACAATAGATCCAAAATATCTTAAATGTGGACTCTTATTAATGACTTGATCGCCCAAAGTCACAATCCCCTGGCTAGGTCTATTACTACTAAAATTACACTCCATATATTCCGTTTTAGAACTACTCAAGTGAAAACCTTAGACTCTAAAGTTGACCT
>NW_021423620.1:0-368 GCF_001605985.2 Dendrobium catenatum
AAATTCACAAAGAAGTAAAATCATATAAATAAAAATCACACCATAAGAAAAAAAAGTGCGAAAATTAAAGTGCGGAAGCAAGAAACAAGAACACAGAAAGTTATAGTGGTTCGGTCAACTCGACCTACGTCCACTCCCCGGATGCTTCCTCTGAGTATTGCACTACAATCGTGACTCTCCTTTAGCCCCCAAAGCTAGGAAGAGAAGCCTTTACAAAGAACCTCTTTTTGCCACCCCGGCAAGTCAGATAACCTATCTTCTTTTGCTTCCTCCTGTAGCTGGCAGAGAACCATAATTAGATGTCGAATCCTTACCTCTACCAGCCCTTCCAAGGACGAGAAACTCTAGACGAAGAAGAAGCAGAACGA
>NW_021423621.1:0-258 GCF_001605985.2 Dendrobium catenatum
TTGACGGCCCGTTGAGGAACAAAAGTAATATCAAATTGCAGTAAGATCATGGACCACCATGCTAGATGACTTGAGAGGGTCAGATCAGTAATCAAGTACTCTAATTAGTTGACTATAGAGATCAAATTAATCTTATGTGAAAACATATAATACCTAAGTTTTTGCACCATGAAGATCAAGGCTAGACATTGCTTTTATATCGTTGGATACTTAAGCTCTGCAGGTATTAATCACCTGTTAAGGTAGTACAAGGCATTC
>NW_021423622.1:0-246 GCF_001605985.2 Dendrobium catenatum
TTTAATGTCTTAAAGTTGTCTCTTGGGTTTCCAAAAATGGCTTTTGGAATCCCAAGAAGTTGTTTGGTTTTCCCATGGTGGCTCCATGAATTCCACCATGGCTTTTTGTGCTTTTGCCCCCTTGGATTCAGGCCGGCCGCTGGTTTTCCCATGCCTGGGCTCTTTCCCTAGACCTTGGCCCCTTGGTTCCGTGCGGCCTCCTTGTTTCTCGCGGTGGCTGCTTCGGTTCCTGGTTTGGATTGATTT
>NW_021423623.1:0-276 GCF_001605985.2 Dendrobium catenatum
ATAATTATTGCGTGGTGAAATTTGTGGAAGAAAATTGGTTTGACTTTTTGTAGTCAAATTTCAAAAATAACAAAAAAATTAGAATTCCTATTTAGGGTTACTTTTTATTGCGAAAAAGTTTTTCACAATTCACCCCCCTCTTGTCATTTAATAATTTCAATTGGTATCAGAGCTTATTTTTTCCAAGATAGTGTTTTAGAAAACTTTGAAAAAATGATCATGTTGAATTTTGGTAATCATAACACTGCGGAGGGTTATTCAATAACTTGTCCACCA
>NW_021423624.1:0-315 GCF_001605985.2 Dendrobium catenatum
CATCTGCTAGAAGGAGGACAAAGTGTATTAATTCTTTCAAGAAGGTAGATGGGACGGTAATTTCAGCCCAGGATGATATTTCTTTGGAGATGTTTAATTTCTTTGAGAAGAAATGGAAGGGGCAGAGTATTGTTGAAGGAGGCTGGCCGTCATTGGAGGTCCAGAGGAGCTATTTAGCTGAGTTTTCTGGATGTCTGGATGCCGAGGTTACTAAAGAGGAAATATGGAATGTGGTTTGCTCTTCGGGTAGGAATAAGGCTCCTGGAAGAGATGGTGTGACTGCTTCTTTCTTTAAATTCTTTTGAGAGATTGTTG
>NW_021423625.1:0-1053 GCF_001605985.2 Dendrobium catenatum
AAAGAAACTCCCCCTTGAACGGGGTGTTATCTTTCCTTTTTGGATATTTAAAAGGTATCCTAATTTGACTTCCAAATGGAAGAAGATTCTCCCCTTTAGGGATATATTTTCCTCTTTGGAATTCAAATTGGATTAAGTATCCAAATCTCAAATCATTTCAAAGAATTACAACCTTTATACAATCAAATTTACATTTGAATTCAAAATAAAAATCTAGACTCGATCATGCAATGTTATCCTAATAATCAGCAGTTGTATATTCAATCCCAAGCAGTTATAATATGAAAAATTGAAATGCTTTTCTTAGCCACACTTGGCCATGCTCTTTTATTTAAAGGGGGTCTTAAGCGTGGCGGGTACCTGTGTAAAGAGTATATTTTTTTTTATTAATTGCCCACTTTAATTTCAGCTCCTTGTATGAGCATGGTCACCTGCATAAGATTACACAAGTATAATTCGTTCTTAACCTAGTGGTAAATCTAACGTACAATCAATCATAGAATGCAGGAAGTAATTAAATAAACACATCAATTCTATACTAGCAAACAGCATGCAATGAAAGCTCGAAAAATATGGCACACAACTGCAGAAAGTAAAACACCGGCCTATCCTAAGACTTGAGTTGGTGATCCTAGCAAACCCTCTAAAGTGTGTAAGGCAGGTCGTGTGGTTTTGATATTTCCTAAATAGGATATTAGGTTGAAGTTATTTGAAGTTTGATTGGTTGAAAGGCTTAAGGGATATTTAATTAGAATTTAAATATTAATGCTTTTAGTGACTTTTAAAATTAATTATTAATTATTTGTTGGAAATCACCTTTGTTTCACCTCGAGGCCGTGAAGTTTTTTTCACCTTCCTTGGGGCTAATTGAATAGCCTCGTAGGTCTGGGTTACCTAGTGGTACCCGGTATGATTAAGTAGATTATGTTGATTAGGAGTTAAGGGTTAATGGATTTTATTAAAAGTGTTTGATTACTGATTTTAAGGGTTGGTTAATCATTTCTGGAGTTTTTAAAACAATTTTGAATTTTATGAATTTTTTGAATATTTTAA
>NW_021423626.1:0-324 GCF_001605985.2 Dendrobium catenatum
CCAACAGCTAGGCAGAGAAGACCTTACAAAATCTCTTTCACTAACCTAGTGCGGTAGATAACTATAAACCTTTCACCCTCCTATTGAGGAAAAGAACCTCCTTTCCACCCTATGGTGAGACATAGAACCTTAGAATAAATTTCCCCTTCCATAATGCAGCAAAGTATCCGGGGTCCTTTATCACCAAAGAGATCTTCTTCTCCAAATCTTCTTTCAAGATAACTATTGAAGTATGGAGGGACTTAGGTGCAAGTTCATCAGAGCAACTATGTGAACCACTCTCATACTCCCTTGAAACCCACAAGGATCTTCTACCACTCTCTA
>NW_021423627.1:0-205 GCF_001605985.2 Dendrobium catenatum
AGTATCCTGGATATGAGCTTCTTTAAGAGACTCCGCAACAAGATTGATTTCTTCACTGCAAAGTAAGGCATAGAGATCATCCAAATGAATGGGATGAAGCTTAGTTCTGATAGACGTTTTGAAAGCATTATACGTGGCTGGTAAGCCATTGAGAGTATATAAAATAATTAATATCCTCAGGGTCAATAGAACTTCCGGCAGCGGC
>NW_021423628.1:0-288 GCF_001605985.2 Dendrobium catenatum
TGTGCTTGTCGAGTAAGACCATTGTATGGAATTGTATGTATACGATATTGCATCGTATGAATTTCCTGATATGCATCAATTTATTGATTTCTGATTTATTGATCTTAATAGATTTATTGAATTGATTTTATCATTGAACAGATTTATTGATGGATTTATGGATTTATTGTATCATACGGATTTATTGATTTTATTGATTGATCATTAAGCATTGAAACTATTGATTATTGATTATTGACATTGATATGGAAATGGACGGCATAGATTTATTGATATTGTATAGACTCA
>NW_021423629.1:0-302 GCF_001605985.2 Dendrobium catenatum
TTCGTCAACCCGTCAGTAAGGGTTGTAGGAAGTACAAAAGCAAATTTGACTCGACCAGTTCAAGTGATCGTAGTCTACAAAATTCTCCAAAATGACTGGAGAATCAAAGTTCTAGTGGAAGGATGAGTCCCAAACAACTACTGAATGTTTGTAGGCTCCAAAATCTACAACCACGAAGGATGACTCCAAATCTATCAACTTCAGCAAAATCAGCATTGGGGGCGCAATTCCCATAGCTCAAGTCTGAAGCCTGAATGGGTGTAAGCGGTCGGATCCAACACGCCCAAATATGGCCGGATCGC
>NW_021423630.1:0-1442 GCF_001605985.2 Dendrobium catenatum
TTTACATCACTGTAAATGTGGGAAAGTTTAAGTTATTAAGAGTTCTTGTTGATCCGGGTGCATCGGTCAACGTGATGAACATAAAGACTCTCGTATACCTTAGAATTGATACTAGTAAGCTCTCAACCGACAGGTTATGCTTCGCGGGTTCAACGAAAAAGGCGAGAAGGCTTTAGGTTCGATCACACTTCTTCTAGAGATAGGAGAGTTGAAAATTGAAGCAAAATTTTATATAATTGATTCGGCGACATCCTTTAATGCACTCCTAGGTAGGCCTTGGATCCATGAGTATAGGATGGTTCCTTCCACCCTACATGAATGCATCAAGTACCAACGAGATGGCATTGAGTTTGAAATCAAGGGTGATTTGCAACCATTCTCTATTCACGAGATCGGGATCTATGAGGATGCTGCATATTATGTTCCCAAAGGGTCCACTACCAAATCTAAGGTATAGATCAATATTAAGGAAGAAATAGTGGAAAGTCATAGTTCAAAAGCAATTCAAGAGCTGAGAAAAGAAAAAATCAAGAGTACAAAAGAACAAAATTCAAGTAGTGAAGATGACGTCGAGCACGTAGTCTTTAGGCCTCCAAACAATTTGCCTCCAAGAGGTGGGAGGATGGCCCAAAGAGCACGTGGCCGAGGCCGTGTTTCAACTGAAAGAAGGAGTACCCCGATGTACATCGAACTTGAATCAAGTTCCAATGAAGAATCAAGAAAGAGGGGTGACAGAATTGCTTTTGACTACAAAAAATCTAATCTTCCTCCAAAGTTTGATCTCACTTTAGATTCGGATAGTGATCAGGAGGGTAACAATTCTAAACCTCAAAGTGATGAGCCTGAATTGAGTATGTTTGAAAAGCTTAATAGGGTAGTTAAATCCTTAGCCTTAACCCCTTTGTCCGCTGACAGAGTCTCAGGGTTAGTAACTAAGGATTCCCCTAACTTAGATGGAGAAGTATGGAAAGTCCAGAGGTTCTTCCCTAGCACCTCCTCTTCAAGGAACAAAGGTGATGTAATCCTTGAAGAGGCAGATTTCAACGAATTAATGGAATTACCTTTCGGCTACTTTCCTCTTGGTGTTAAAGCTCTTATCTCTAAAGGTTTTGCTCCGAGTTAATGGACTAAGGGTCAAGCTAGATACCACCAAAATATTTGGAATTCCAAATTCAATAAAAATTGGACGAGTGGTATCGGCTTTGGTACCGTTAGTTCATTTGACGATGATGAATATTGCTTGATGATAACCGTCCATCCTGAATCTGAAAATGTCCCTACTGAAGTCGTCGATTCGCTTGACAAACTTTGTTTGGAGACCTTAGATGATTCAGATGAAGTTCAAATTCGGGATGCACCCCCTGAATTTGAAGAAGAAATTAAATCGACAGTTGATGAACTTAAGGAAATTAACCTTGGAACAGAGGATGACCCTTGCCCCA
>NW_021423631.1:0-243 GCF_001605985.2 Dendrobium catenatum
GTCAATATCATATCTATATCAATGTCGATATCAGTATCTATCATCGATACAATCTATATTCATGTCGCTATCGATATCTATAAATCAATACACAGGATCCATATCAATATCGGTGCCGGTGAATCAATACAATTTATATCAATATCAGTGTCAATCTCTATGAATCAATACGCAGAATCCATATCCATGTCGGTGCCAGTATCTATGAATCAATCAAATCGAGAAAATCAATCGGAAAAGCAA
>NW_021423632.1:0-244 GCF_001605985.2 Dendrobium catenatum
GATAAATCAATAACAGCAAGTCAAATCTATGCAAGATCAATAATATCAATGAATCTATACAATATCAATGAATCTATGCTGTCCATGTCCATATCAATGTCGATAATCAATAATCAATAGTAGCAATGCTCAGTGATCAATCAATGTAATCAATGAATCCGATGCAGTAGATCCATAAATCCGATCAAATCAATAAAGCAGAAATCGATAAAACAATAAATTCGTACGTCAATACAGTAAGCAG
>NW_021423633.1:0-265 GCF_001605985.2 Dendrobium catenatum
GAACATTAATTTGTAGGCGAGTTTATTTATGATTTTACTGTTCAATACGTGAACATGTTTAGCAGTCAATCAGAGAATAATAGACTACATGCATTAGTTTTTTAGTTACTAGATGACTCTAATTTCTTACAACATTTTAGTAGTTTGAATCAACCAACCGCTATTAAATTGTCATATGCTGATCATAAGGATGTAGAGGCATCCGGGAGTAGTTTCCATAATGATTAGATGTACGAAAAAGAGGACGAGAAAGAGGAATATAACT
>NW_021423634.1:0-593 GCF_001605985.2 Dendrobium catenatum
ATTAATGAGAGCGAGTTGCAGTTAGAGGAGGTAGATGTAACCATAGAGAAAAGTAATGATAAGTCTGATAGTAATGGGAGTGTATCATCTTATGCAAGTGAATCAACAAATGATGAGTTAACAACATAAGGTATTTTTGGTTTTTTTTACCTACTGCACTGCATTTTATTTTACTTCGCTGCATTTTACTTCACTACATTTTTTTTAGCTACTGCACTGCATTTTATTTTACTTCACTGCATTTTACTTCACTGCATTTTACTTTACTGTATTTTTTTAGCTACTGCACTGCATCTTTTTTTTTAATTTTTATTATTACTCATATTTCTAATATATTTTTTATATATGTGCAGATGGCTTCAGGTGAGGAGCTTAGTAGAGGATTGATAAAAAATATGTTTAACAGGCGCACTAAGAAGAATACAGCTGGACCACCTAGGCCACTACATACTGAGGGAACCACCTCAGGTCAGCCTGCTACACATCCTCAGCCTACTACACAGCCTTTACCCACTCATGGAAGTGGTAGCCCACAATTTTTCTCACCAGACCCCCAATTTCCTTCACCAGATCCCGGTCAGAGTGCTCCTTTC
>NW_021423635.1:0-215 GCF_001605985.2 Dendrobium catenatum
AATTTATCAGAATATGAAGATTGAGTTTAAAACTCAATTTGACCAAAATAAATAGCAAGCTATAAGTCTCTAGAACTTCTTATCATACTTATATGGAGCTAGAAGCTCCCAAAAATATATTTATATAGCGTGCTTGATCAGGAAGGATTCATGTCATTATTTAGAGAGGCTTTAAATAAAATGAAGGGTGGAAAGGCTGTTGGACCTGATGATAT
>NW_021423636.1:0-388 GCF_001605985.2 Dendrobium catenatum
TCGATAAGCACTAAACGAACGAACATGAACTGAACATAAACCGAATATGAACAGTCGTTAATTTAAATGAACCAAACATGAACATAAACAATAAAGATCGAACAAACATGAACCAAACTTGAACAACCTGATATTAAATAAACACAAACCTGAACACTCACATACTCAGCTTGGCTCGGTTCGTTTGCAGCCGTAGTTAATGTCATGAGTTAAAACTCCAATTATTTATACTTTAGATGCATTCGAAGAAACATAAAAAGTTTTGATAACTCTGGACGAGAAGAACCATCCAATTATGAGTGTGCACATCATATAAAAACAGTGTGTATAAAAAATTTATATACACTATGTACACTTACATGTCCGGACGTACAATTATGACCTTCTG
>NW_021423637.1:0-333 GCF_001605985.2 Dendrobium catenatum
ATAATAAAAGTTTAAAAAAAAATGAAAAATTAGAAGAATAATAATAAAGAATAACTTAATATAAAAAAGGTTAGATATAATTTTGAAATATTTTAAATAATTTTGCACTAAAAATCTGGAATGCTAATATATTTTATATTAATATTTTTTAAATGACAACTCACATCTAATGAGTCGATTCAAGGCTGATTCAAGCTTGACTCATTTGCTCATCAAGCTCGACTCACGAGCTATTTATCGAGCTGAGCTCGAGCTATTTCACTAATCAGTTTGACTCACTTATCACCCTAGTTGTAGACACTCTTAAATTGGTGATTATTTAAATAATTAATA
>NW_021423638.1:0-259 GCF_001605985.2 Dendrobium catenatum
CACCATGATCCTTATTTTCATTATCTTCATCACAGTAAGAAAGCACAGAAAAGCTGTTAAGAACTTGAACATCACCTGATTTTTTTCCTTCATTACCATCAGCTGCATACTTTGCTGAAATTTCCATTGCCGATCCAGCCATTCGATCAACTCCAGCTTCTTCACAGAATTCTTCAGTTCCCATCTTCAAATTGCCATTCTTTTGAGGTTGCAAAATAACATTATTTTCCTTATGCATCTTCTCTCCCACAATATTATT
>NW_021423639.1:0-414 GCF_001605985.2 Dendrobium catenatum
AATTGTTGTATTAAAAAATTGCTTTAAAAAATAATAAAAAAATTGTCTTGAACAAACTTCAAAAATTAGTTCTTTTATCATATAAATTTTATTGTATACATAATTTATAGTTAGAGGGCATGAGCCCAAAGATGTTAAAAAATTTGTGAATTCACGCCCTCTTGGGCCTAAATCAATCATTAAGAGGAATACTTTAATAAGTACGAAAAATTTGTATAATGTCAAATGTCCTCCAAAATTAGCGTGCATGTTGGGGTGTCAATTTTTTGTTTATTAAAGCATTGAGATTCTCAAAAAGCTTATAACACTAAAGGGGTTTCTATTTTGTTCATCAGAAAAAGTATTCTTTTATATGATAAAAATGACCAAAATACTTTATGCCGAAATGAAATATATAAATACCTCATATTCATG
>NW_021423640.1:0-272 GCF_001605985.2 Dendrobium catenatum
CTACTCATCACGACCTTCAGCCTCCTTGCTACTCAAACACCTCTTTCAATATCCTTCACAGTATTCGTCTCCACCCAGGGGATGGGAAACCTCGGGGGGCTGAGGAGGAGGAGGCTCCTGCTCCCGCTCCCATTCCTGATCCTATTCCTCTCCACCTGCACTCACCGTTTGATCAGTTAATAGAGGGATTTGATCATTGGGAGACCCATTTTGATGTTTACGTTGCTGCACAGGAGCAGCAACATTCTGAGGACATTGCCCGCTACGAGCAG
>NW_021423641.1:0-775 GCF_001605985.2 Dendrobium catenatum
GAGATAACTTTTTATTTTTTCTTCGAGCTAAAGTCTTTTATCTATAGGGTTTAATCTTTAAATACACTTTAACACCCACCTCGAACTGCACATATCTTCTATGCTCATCAGCTAATGGAAGAAAGTTTTTAGTGAAACCATACACACACAAAAAGTTTTTAGTGAAACCATAGTTTTGGACATGCTAGGATCCCCTCTAAGAACCACTTTCCTCTCCTCAACCTTGAACTCCATCTTTAGAGCCTTCCAATCAATCATAGTCTTCCCCAACTTCTGTAACCACTTCATCCCCAATATCACATATGTGCTTCCCAAAACTAATGGCAGAAAGTCTTTCAATATCTGAACCTTCGAATGGATTAGGATCACCCCTTTTGCAAATTCCTCAAATCTATACTTTTCTTATTCTCAGCATACTCCCCCACCCAAATTTCTACTAATGTCACTCTCAACTGATCCACCATCATGTTGGAAAATGTAGTTGTGGGTCGCTCCATTATCCACCGGTACTACCACCTCATGATGCCTGGTTTTTCTCTTAACCTTCATGGTGTGGTTCGGTGTGAACCCAACCACTTAGTTAAATAATACCTCTACAACATCTTCCTCTTTTGCAGCATCTTCGTCCTCATCGCAGACTCTTAGAACTTGTAATGAACGGTCCTTACAAAGGTGGCCTGGAATGAACTTCTCATCACACATAAAGCATAACCCTTGGCCTTCTTCTTTGAATTTCTGACTTAGTCAATCTCTTGAAGTTCCCTCTGGTTGTACT
>NW_021423642.1:0-966 GCF_001605985.2 Dendrobium catenatum
TTAAAGGGGGCAATTAATAATAAAAAAAAATATATACACTCTTTGCACAGGTACCCGCCACGCTTAAGACCCCTTTTAAATAAAAGAGCATGGCCAAGTTTGGCTAAAAAAAAAACATTTCAATTTTCATATTATAATTGCTTGGGATGGTATATACAACTGCTGATTATTAGGATAACCATGCCGGATCGAGTCTAGATTTTTTTATTTGAATTAATGTAAATTTAATTTAATAAGGTTGTCAAATACTTGAAATGATTTGAATTTGGGATATTTGATCCAATTTAAATTCTAAAGAGGTGAAGAAATCCCTAAAGGGGAGAGTCTTCTTCCATTTGGAAGTCAAATTAGGACTCTTTGAAATATCCAAAGAGGAAAGATAACACCTCGATCAAAGGGATGTTTCTTTTCATTTGGGTATCCGGAACCGACGAATCATGATGTTCGTGAGAAGACGAAGAAATGGGTAACGAGAAGAATTCCAAATCTCAATGTCATTTGATATAGGGTTAAAAATCCGGGCTGTTGTCAGTGGTGCACGGCCACTTTACTTTCTTGCAATTTTTATAATGTAATAATAAGGGTACTTTCCTACGGACATTCGATTTGATATATTAAATTTAATTGATTTATTTAATTAATTACGCATTAGAACTCTTGCTTTTCTAGTCTTTTTATTTGCATGTCGTATTTGGTTTGACCTGGAATTCGAATTTAGGCTCTTAGGAGTTTGTCAAAAAATTCTTCTACTTTAATTAAATAAAATTTTTAAAATAAGATAGAAACTCTAAACGGTCATAAGAAGTAAGCTCGGACTCACCGAGGGGATTTCATGCATTCATATTATACTTTCTTTACCTTGTTAGGCATCTCCCCGCCTGCGGGTTCTGGAAGACCACCTGGCCTTTGAGGGTGCCGATCTGTCAAGAGGATGTTATGCAATCTCTAGGGAAAAACCTATTTTCT
>NW_021423643.1:0-287 GCF_001605985.2 Dendrobium catenatum
TATATATATATATATATATTACTCTCTTACTCCCTCACCCTCTCACTCACACTCTCTCTCATCCTTAGACCCACTCTACTCTTTAAAGATTTTTCTCTCTCTTTTACCTTTTCTCCCTCTCCCTCTCTTAGTCTCTTAGACACACACACTCTCTCTCCCTCACTCAATCTATTATTAACTATCTCTTCTCTCAACCTCTCTCTCTCCCCCTTCTTCTATCTCATTCCCTCTCTCACTTTCTTAATCTATGTCGCTCTCATTATGCCATTCTCTCACTCTCTTACTCT
>NW_021423644.1:0-278 GCF_001605985.2 Dendrobium catenatum
CATTGGAAATTCATTAGTTTCTTGGTCCAGTAGAAAATAAAATTCAGTAGCTCTATCTACTACAGAAGCAAAATACATTGCATTAGGAAGTTGTGTAGCACAAGTACTTTGGTTAAAACAACAGTTGATTGATTTAGGATTAACTATAGGCACTATTCCAATTTATTATGATAATACTAGTGCCATTTGCATTTCCAAAAATCCAATTTAACATTCTAGAACCAAACACATTGACATAAGACATCATTTCATAAGGGATCATGTATTCAAGGGAGAAA
>NW_021423645.1:0-369 GCF_001605985.2 Dendrobium catenatum
CATAAGGGTATTAAGATTGATGCTAATGTCATTATTTCGAATGTTAACTATAAAGTCTCTCAGTGTTTCTATGCTAAACTTATTAAGGAGAAACATTTCAAAAATTGTGGTAATTATGATGAGGCTATTGGTATTGATTTAAATGTTGATCAGGTGGGTAATAGAGAGCGTTTGGTTAGTTGGTTAAAACCTTCCCAGTTTTTCTTTAAGCTTAATACTGATGGGTCGGTGAACCGGGTTTCTGCTGGGATGGGAGGAATTCTGCGTGACTGCTATGGTAAGGTAATTTTAGCTTTTGCGGGCCCTTTAAATCCATGTAAATCTATTCTTGCTGAGCTTATGGGTCTTCATAAGGGTTTGGAGTTGTGT
>NW_021423646.1:0-383 GCF_001605985.2 Dendrobium catenatum
AACATTGCGGAAGGCTATTGTATTACATGACCACCTTATTTGAAAATATTTCTTTTAATTTTTGAAAAATTCGCATGTCAATATTTTTGCAATCAATTGATTATCGAATGTGGAATATGATTCAAACTGGCTATTCTGCACCTTCACTTATGATAGATGGAGTCAAAATTAATATTCCTTTTACTGAATGGAGTAGAATAGAACTAGTCAATGCACAACTAAATGCTAAATGCTTGAATTGTTTTTTCTGTGCATTAAATTCTAATGATTGCATGATTATGCATTTCGTATGAAGTTACTAGTGAAGTTAAACAGTCTAAATTGAATATTCTAATGCGTGATTATAAACTTTTTAGCATGAAACCATATGAGACTATCTTAGA
>NW_021423647.1:0-347 GCF_001605985.2 Dendrobium catenatum
TTGCTCACTCGGATAAGTGACGCGTGAAGCCGCATTGTCGCATCCCACAATAATTGTTAATGATTGTTGTGATGCAATCAATGGCAATTATTACGTATCGATGCCGCGATTTTGATCCACGACCTAGAGAGGGCCGTGTGGCCACCCATTTACACATTTTTGATCTGATAGTCTAAAGAGTATCACATGGCCTGCAGTCACCGTTGTCGTCACAATCCAGAATTTAATTATTTTTAATTGATTTATTATTATTTTAAATTAATAGGAACTTTGAAAATTCATAAAAAATTATTCTTTTACCTAAAAATTTTAAATAAAAACTCATTTTTCTCTAAATTAAATCCTCT
>NW_021423648.1:0-293 GCF_001605985.2 Dendrobium catenatum
AAGTGACCAGCCGGAGAACTCACACTTGGATCGCTCCGTTGAATTCAAACGTGGATTGGTGTTGCGAAGTACATTTACAACTAGTCTGTAGAGCGTACACTAGAGCGGGATCGGTGCAGCGAAGTGATCACTACGTTGAACGCAGCCGGCGGAAGAAATTGAACGAGTACCCTGCTCTGCTTCGCTCTCTCATGCCGTCCTCTTACGCACAAAAGGGCGACCCAGCCTCCATCGTCGGCGGCAATGACACAATTCCGGCGAACCCGACGGCGTTGGCCGACATTGAGGTAACG
>NW_021423649.1:0-815 GCF_001605985.2 Dendrobium catenatum
AAAAGATGCGCGAATGCGCCAAGAATCAAGAAATGCATGAAGTGCACCAAAAAGTCAAAAGATACGCAAACTGTGTCACCAGAAAAAGAGAAGAAGAGTAAGATGGCTTCTTCCCTTTAAATCCTTAAATCTCAAAAAAACATGATCACCATTAAATACTTAACTTTGAAAATCCTGAATTCAGATTCTTCAACATGCATGAATTATCTATCAGATAGAAGAAATTCGTGCAAGAAAATTGAAAAGATCAAATTTCTATCTTCAACTTAAGCTCTTTGAAATCAATTTTAATTCAAACTTCGTACAAGGGAGACCACAGTTTAGTTTCTACGAAACTTGGTCTGGGTCAACAAAACCTAAAACCTTAAACTTTTTCAAGGTTAGTTGGAGTCAACACCACTTCTCACTGCACTTCTAAATTTGTTCCCACATGTCGTTCCGACAGGGTCCAAATAGTTAAAGGAAATTTTCAATAACAAGAATGAATCTTCTACTCCTGATAAAAAAAATCAAATCCTGTCCTTGAGAAATAGGTGTATGTCTTTGCACATAGGCATCTCTTCCTTTAAGGCATTTTCAACAAAATTACACTCTATACTGGGTCCTAGATTAACCCCACTAGAGGAGTATTTTGTAATGCTGGGAATTGCCGTTCAAGTTCAAACCATGATCGAGTAGAGTGCCCGACTCCAATTTGAGGAGTTCGAGGCCTCGCTGAGCTTTTTCTTTAAGATTCAATAAAACTCCGAATTGTACAAAGCCTGACCGGTTCAAGCTTCTGATAAGATAGTGCGACTTAGAACCTTCCAAGTAGG
>NW_021423650.1:0-1201 GCF_001605985.2 Dendrobium catenatum
TTATAATTGGAGGTGATTTCTTCTACTGATTGGGATTTTGGTATGGTGACTCAAATGATCATTCAGAGTATTCAAAGTTGATTGATCAGATTAGGTCTGGTAAGAAATCTAAACTATGAGTTTTTTAATATAATATTATTTTCAATAAGGATAGACTTTGTGTTCATATTTTTAGAGATCATATGTAGGAGATTATTTATGAGACTCATTATTAAGGCTATATTATTCATCCATAAAGTAGTAAGATGTAAACATATTTTAAGGGTATGTTTTGGTGGCATGGATTGAAGGGAGACATAGCAGAGTTTGTGTCGAAGTGTGAGGCTTGTCAGCTAGTGAAGGCAGAGCATCAGTGACCAAGAGCTCTTATACAGTCGTTACCTATTCCAGAGTGGAAATGGGAAGAGGTAACAATGGATTTTGCAATATGTTTTTCTAGATCAAGCAGGGACATAATATTATTTGGGTTATTATCGATCGACTAATAAAATCTGCTCATTTCATTTCAATTAGACAGATAGATCCGGTAAACAAGTTAGCATATATTTATATTAAAGATATTATCAGGTTGTATGGTATGTCAATTGTGATTGTATCAGATCATGCCATTTACCTCTAGATTATATAGAGGCATTCAACAGGGTCTGGGTATAAATATGCATTTTAGTAAAACTTTTCATCCGCGGATAGACGGACAATCTAATATGACTATTCAGGTATCGAAGAATCTTTTGAAACTCTATGTTTTGGAGTTTGGAGGTAGTTGGGAGGAATATCTCTCATTGATAGAGTTTGCATATAATAATAGTTATTAGTCCAGCATTAGCATGGCTCCTAATGAAGCTCTGTATAGTATAAAGTGCAGGACACCATCATCTTTGATTGAGGTGGGTGACAGATAGGTGACAGGATTAACTTTGTGGATGATACTAAATATAAATTTAACTTATCAGAATGACATATTTTTAAGGTGTGTAGAATGTGAAACTCCAAATTTTTCTTATAAGAATTTTTGACCCAAAATAGTCAATATTTATTTATGGCGTCATTATAACTCCAAATCATAAATTGTCTTCACTAAAACATTTATAGTGTTTAGCTTCTCTATCTTCTTCATAATTTTTTGGATATTGTTGAATTTTCTTAAGAAATCGGCACGTGTCGGTACAAGTGGAGTTCTTAGGACCGTTAGTGTCCGTTT
>NW_021423651.1:0-215 GCF_001605985.2 Dendrobium catenatum
AATCCCATTAACATCATTTAACTCCTCTTTACAAATTCGTGGACCCACCAATATGGGTGATATGGATATCACTTTATTTATATGTATACTT
Organism: Dendrobium catenatum; assembly: GCF_001605985.2. Taxonomy (NCBI): domain Eukaryota; kingdom Viridiplantae; phylum Streptophyta; class Magnoliopsida; order Asparagales; family Orchidaceae; genus Dendrobium; species Dendrobium catenatum. The sequence goes on from NW_021423651.1 coordinate 92, forward strand.
AAGGTCTTCCATTGTCTTTGATGGTTGATTGTATCTTGAGTGCTGCTTTTTCTCATCGATGCTTGTATAATGACCCTTTATGAATACCTCATTTGCTCATGAGAAATTCATGTTCAATGAGATT
>NW_021423652.1:0-218 GCF_001605985.2 Dendrobium catenatum
ACAATCAGATCAAGAAGATGTATGTGACTTAACCTATAATTAATTGTTTGAAGTTTCTGAACACATACATGATGTATATAGAAAAATGAAAAAGATGCATGCTAGTTTAGGTTTAGAATTGGAAGAGCTTAAGAAGGAACACAAAATCCTTAGGAAAGATCATGCTTTAGTAAATGACAACTACATGAAATTACTTGATGAATATGATGACTTGAATA
>NW_021423653.1:0-707 GCF_001605985.2 Dendrobium catenatum
TGAGCCTAAATTTTTTTATTAAAATTACAAGTAGAAAAATTTTATACGTACCCTTACGAAAAAAATCTCTCTGATTCGAATCCAAGCTAAAATAAAACACGACATGCAAGGGCCCTAAAAAAAAGCTACTGCACAAATAATGTAAACAAAACAAATTTAATAATCCAAAATTATAATATCCAATGTCCATATTACACCCAAAATTTACAGAAAAGTAAAGTGGCCGGGCACCACTGACAACACACCCGGATTATAATCCTAAGAATGACGCAAGTGATTTTTGAACTGGAATATACTGTTCCTTGAATCTTTGTTTCTTCATCTTCTTTCTTCAATCTTTTCGTTATATCTTTTCTTCTTCTACGAGCTTCTCGGGCCCGCCGGGTTCTGGATATCCAAATGAAAAGAAAATCATCCCTAAGAGGGGTATTTTCTTTTCTATTTGGATATTGAATCATCCTAATTTGGCTTTCCAAATAAAAGAGAATAATCCTTTAAGGTATATTCTCTTTTCTATGGATTCCAATTTGGATGTGATATCCCACTTTAAAAATCACTTTCACATATCTTGACTTTTAATACATTACATTTACACCCACATTTACATCACAGAAAAAAAAAAATCTAGACCACCTGCAGGGTTATTCTAAGCAAAAATCATTTCAAGCAATTATATATATGCATTTAAATTAAATCCACCAGCCACA
>NW_021423654.1:0-792 GCF_001605985.2 Dendrobium catenatum
TGTAAGTTCTTGTCTTACCACCAATCAAACAACCCTTCAATCACCACCCTAAGGTGACACCAATTAAATTTTTTGCCTTTGCCATAATGATTCTATAAACCATGCATAATACAACACCACTATGATGTATAGTCTATATGATCTTTATGACAACAACAACAACAACAACATCAAGCTTTTATCAACCATGTGGGGTCGGCTACATGAATCCTTTTTCTCCATCGCGTCATGTTAAGAATCGAATTTCTCATTTAAAACTAATAAAAAAGGTCATTTCTAATATTTTTTTAACCATGTTTTTTTAAGTCTACCTCTATTTAAGATGACTCTTCTTAATCTTATCTTCCACTGGAGCTACTCCAACCTTTTCACGTATACGCTCGTTTCGTATCCTGTCTCTAAGCGTAAAGCCACTCATCCACCCGATTATCGTCATCTTTGCAAGACTTAATATTATGTTCTCTTTTAATGGCCAACATTCTACATTATAAAGCATTGTAGGTCTCACCACCATCTTATAGAATTTTCCCTTAAGTTTGAGGGGTATTCTATCACACAAGTCCGATGCATTCCTCCACTTCAACCATCCAATTTGAATTCTACTAATAATATCCCCATCTAATTCACCATCACTCTGAATAATAGACCCAAGATATCTAAAACGTGTACTCTTATTAATGACTTGATCACCCAAAGTCACAATCCCCTCACTAGATCTATTACTACTAAAATTACATTCCATAGGATACTAATGAAAAAAAATAAAAATTTGATTGGTGTGCCTTTAGGGTT
>NW_021423655.1:0-255 GCF_001605985.2 Dendrobium catenatum
AAAGAGTCTAAAATATTAATTGCATTTCTAGACATTAATCATCTTACATAAGTTGAGGGGCCAATTAGGGTCTGTCTTAGATGTCGGCCCCCAATTCATTAAAAGTTAAACAACGTCCTTACCCATCTTTCATAAGAGACTGGACACATGGTTTTAAAGCGCCTAGGTGGTTAGCTGGCTCCCCAATCCAGGCCAGGATAAGTCCAGATTTTCACTTTATTAGTTTGGTTCAGGTCACTATTTTATAGTACCCAA
>NW_021423656.1:0-222 GCF_001605985.2 Dendrobium catenatum
AATTAAAGATGATAAGGTACTATCTTCTCAAAATTTTTGTGGAAGAGGACGAGGAAGAAGAGGTCGTGGAAATGAACGTGGTGGAAGAGGTTGTAAAATCCTTAAAAAAGCTGATTTTTTTGTGCTGTTAGTCCCGTACGATCTGACTTTAGTACTGGACAAACTGAAGAAATTTGTGAAGAAACCTGTCATTTTCGTCTGTACGAACCTGGAGCAGTCGGG
>NW_021423657.1:0-295 GCF_001605985.2 Dendrobium catenatum
GCATTGAAGTTCCATAATCTCCTTCATGAGATCATCTTTATGCTTATTTAGCTCCTGTAGCTTGGCCTTACTCCAAAAGAATAGATTTCAATGACCTTTTAAATTTTTTGTTGAGAATTTGAGTGTAATTATCTGCTTCATTCTCTAATACACTGTTAACTTCATTTACAACATCCTCCTCTTCAAGAGTGACATCAGTAGTTGTTTCAAGTAATTCTCCTTCCTTCGGATCAACCAGTGCTTTGAAGCTATTCTTAACATACTTGAGAACATCTTGATCATTTTTGTTTCCCAC
>NW_021423658.1:0-1346 GCF_001605985.2 Dendrobium catenatum
CTTGATTAATTCTTTACTTACCAAGAATTAATTAATTATTTATATATTTATGAGTTAGTCTGAAGAATTGTGAGGAAATTTATCTATTCATGACGAAAAGAAGCACAGAAAAAAAATTCAGGGAGTTTATGCTATAGAGAGCTGCCTGTTTGCTTTTGAAGTTACTATCCTGCTGGGATCCCTTCACCTTGGTGAAAGCAGAGAAATACAAGTTTTTTTTGCATATTTTACTATTATTATGTTTTTTACTTCTTTATAGAATATCAAATTTTTGTTGTTATTAGTGCTCTGAGAATTTCAATATTATATAGATTCTTCTTAAAGTGTTACTGGTCGTGTGACAAGGTTTTTTTTTTCTCTGGCTGATACGGACGCTATGCATGCTAAGATCACGCTTCCATACCTTACCTGGAGCTTTCAATTCTTGCTTGGCGCCATCTGACAAGAGACAAAAGAGGGGGTTTTCTCTGTCAAAATACTTTGCGGAGGTACCATTAACACTTGATGAATTCCTTCTTATGGAGTTAGATGCATCGAATGGTTAATTATCACAATTCAATACTTCTATTATTTTTATTTTCATTTCCTCTGTTACAATTCCCCTGACATCAAAACAAAACCTAAACTTTAACAAGAAAAGCTTATTCTTCACAGATTAATTGGATATCATTGAGACTATTTTTTTTTTCTAAGGCTTGTGATTTTACATTATTAACAACTGGCCGCAATTGCATTAATTCTAGAGGGCTGGAGCTTGTGGCACTGCTGTCTCCTACGCTGAAAAAATTATTATGTGTGGAGTCAAGACTCCAATGAAAATGTGTTATGTCTGGTACTGAGCTTAGTACCGAGCGGTACCGAGCTTAGCACCGAGCGGTACCGAGCTTAGCACCGAGCGGTACAGACCGCTCGGTATCTAAAGCGCAAACCGGACAATTCTCTCATCCGGTGTCCGCACAAAATAATCTCTTCCTCCACTGCTCTCAATTGTTACAGGTTGCTGACTTAGTAGGCGTAGATGGGAGCATTTTTGTTTTTCATGGGCAGGTGGTACTTAAGCTTTCGCCACCCTGCGCATATACCTCACATTTATGCCATGTACATCTCGTAGCAGTTTTATATCATTCTTTTCCCATTTAAAGTTCAATTCTGAATTGGTGCCCAATTGCAGCTCTTATAATATGCTGAATTTTGCCAGTATTAGGTTTATATTAATTCTGATGCTTTAGAAGTAGAAAGAAACTCTGGAGCTATATATATATATTGCTTAATGCTGGTGATGTTGTCTTACTATAGAATTAGTTTGCTTAGAAGAAGTAAATAAACATTTTTAAAGATTCAGTTGG
>NW_021423659.1:0-500 GCF_001605985.2 Dendrobium catenatum
GGCCGATGTGATCGTATCAGCCTTAATTGTTTTTCATAATTACCAGATTAATTTAGGTATAATTGTCCTGTATCATCCAGGCTGATATGGAGATTGTCCGGGATGATAATTTAAAATAAAGAATACCTAAATTGATCACGGCGGCTAATTCTTTCAGATTTGAGCCTATCATCCAGAACGATTTGCTTATTGACGGCTACTTAACCAAGATGCCCTAATCAGGGTTTCTATTGTTAATTGAATCATCCTGGCCGATAGGAACATTGTCCAGGCCGATGTAATCAAAACAAAAAAATTATGAAAACCCCTCAAGTGTGTGTCTGCAAGGTTACTAAGCATTAGGAACAACTTTTATAATTAACTCAAGAAAGGAAAAAAATACAGACTTGACTCAACCTAAATCTACCCGATCTTGAGCTAGCTTGAGCTACACTCGATCTTGTGGTCCTGAAAAGTTAGTAAGCAAAGCAGTCGTAGGGAATCATGAATGTTTGCTATCA
>NW_021423660.1:0-218 GCF_001605985.2 Dendrobium catenatum
TAAAGGGACGCTCCTGCGTCATTCTACCGGGGTAGGATGAAACTTTGAGCTCGTAGAAAGAGATCCGGTTGGCCACCATAAGGAGGTGGGTTTGGTTGGCTAAACTGGTCTGGATATTTCCACCCGGTGTTAGATTTATATGTTGTGGAGTCCATTTTTATCCTCTGTTGCTCTAAACTTAGACCAACGCTTATCATTCTTGAAAATGATGAGTATGC
>NW_021423661.1:0-270 GCF_001605985.2 Dendrobium catenatum
GAGCATCAACTGATCCAACCTCCATGCGACCCTCAAGATCACGTTCCAGTGTAACCAGCAAAGTGGCATCCTCACCAGGAAGAATGTCATCTGCATCCAGCACTTCATAAGCCATGTCAATGTTAGGGAAGCGGTTGCAAAACCGAGCAATATCAAGCATTTGGGCGTCTGACATCTGCAATAAGTCGCGTCTTTCATCATCTTCCATTTCTACCAAATCGAATACCGTCTCGATACTTCTATCCGGGTTTTCCTGACAACGCTTAGCTA
>NW_021423662.1:0-212 GCF_001605985.2 Dendrobium catenatum
TGTTAAAAGAAATTTTAAAATACAAATTCACCCCCCCACCTCTTGGTTAGCTTGGGCCAGTTCTATAGGGCTTAACATCCCTAACGAACTATCAGAGAAGGCCAAATCTTGATGTTATACGTAAGCTTTTTATTAACCTAAAGCTCTCTAGATCGTTTCACATTGGTTTATTTGATCAAAGACATGTTGCGATCCAACTTGCTAATGATCTT
>NW_021423663.1:0-205 GCF_001605985.2 Dendrobium catenatum
TTCTGACCCGTTTGTAAAATTGGGTCAGGTTCATATTGACCCGGATACCCGAAACCAACCCGGGTTGACCCCTCATCTACTATCTCGTCACTCATCTCATCACGTCCAAGTTTTCCAATGGCGTGAATTGTGAGTGCAATGATGCTGCGTGAGTGCGATAGGCCTTGAGAGGCCTGTAATCGCGTTTGACTTGAGTCAAGCCGGC
>NW_021423664.1:0-388 GCF_001605985.2 Dendrobium catenatum
AAATTATATTAACTAAAATAGACCCTAATTCTCTAATATTTAAATTTTAATTAAAGTTCCCTTTTCTAACCTTTAAATAAATTCTAACCGTAGACAATTTGAACTAATCATCCTATATATGACCTATCTAAAACCACATAAGCCTTACACGCATATAAAATTATTTTCTAGGGCACCAATTCTAGATCTAGGCTAGGCTGGTATTTTCTTTTCTATTGTGTGCTAGGTTTTTTAAGGTTTCATTGTATGTTGCGAAAATTTGAAATTGCTGTGTTTGCTTACTTTTATTACACTATATGGATTAATATGATGTGCGTTAAATCTACCCCTAAGTTAGGGATGATATATATTACTCTTCTTGCAGGTGGTCATGCTCATGCAATGTTAA
>NW_021423665.1:0-1018 GCF_001605985.2 Dendrobium catenatum
TCTTCTTACATTTGAACAGAAGAAATTTAAAATTTTTTCTTGAAAATTTTGAGTGAATTTAATTGTAAATTCATACACATTATACGTAAACATTATATAGGCAAGATGTCAAACTCAAGTCATGTTGTTTAGGAATCTAAGTTCTTGTTTACATAGGCAAGATGTCAAACTCAAGTCATGTTGTTTAGGAATCTAAGCTCTCAACCAACAAATTAATTAAGAGTCTGTTTAGGATGGTTATAAAATATTTAGGATGGTTGTAAAATTTTATTTATAAAGTTGTTAATTATGAGATAAGAAAATATTTCAAAAATTGCTATGACTACTATAAAATGTTATTTAAAAGAAATCGAGTAGTTCATTCCTTAAAACTAACATATATGAGCAACTCTAGTTGTAAAAAGCATCTTTCCACAATGAAAATTTTTGAAAAGCAGCAGTCAAACGGAGCTAAAGTTGCGATGTGAAAAAAATAAATAGCGAGAAACTTTTTTTTTAATAGACCCCAAGATGAAATGCATAATTTATAGTCTTTCTTGAAAGAAAAGATGTAGCTAATATAACACTAGAAAACAACATGTAGCACTGGAGAAGCAAGAATCGACAGAGTCAGCTATTGTGAGTACCTGTAAATTGAGAGCAACTCCTATGAAAAAACCCTAGACGCCTTGTTTATTTTCTCCTTACATTCTCACTGTTGCGGATATATGGTTTATGATTTTGATGATATCAAACATTCCTCATTTCTCTACGATTGCCTTATGTGCTAATGTTTCAGGTCTACACGATCAGACTGCAATTTGGAACGAGCTCAAGATTGGGTAGACTAGGTCTGTGTCAGTTTGTAATCTTTTTTCCTTTCTTAAGTTTGTTGTATTTGGTGTGGCATCTGATGATTTGTAACTTGGAAGATTTTCCATTGTGATTAAAAAGATTTCTATTTTTGGTAACATCGTCCAGGACGATATTTATATCGTCCTGAACGATCTAACAAAAGTAGAAACCCTAATTAGGGCAT
>NW_021423666.1:0-255 GCF_001605985.2 Dendrobium catenatum
TCCAGAGTTTATTTTTCATGAAATGAGCAAAGAACCCAATCCAATCCAAGCAAAGTGAGATGAAATTTCCCAAAGGGCGACCATTATCTTCTTAATTCAATGCTTACCATAGGAAATGGAACGTTTCTTCCAAAAACTCTAATAACTAGTGAATTTTGAAGCCTTTTTGAGTTCTCAATTTCATTCTCCATATGCAATTTTATAGCAGATCCATCCTGAGAAAGAAATTCTCCAAGGTCCAGGTTGTGAACCTTA
>NW_021423667.1:0-767 GCF_001605985.2 Dendrobium catenatum
AAGGCGCGCCTCGCCTCACGGTTGAGAGGCGCCCGCCTCTAAAAATTAAAAAAAAAAGCTAACCTAATATATATTTGTTCGGTTCAGATCCCCCAACCCCGCGTGGTCTTCCGTCATTTCCCTAAAATAGGTTTTCTCCCTTCTTCTTCGAGCAACCTTTTTCCCTCTTCATTCGGCGTCGGCGTCCTTCCACATTGAGTCGCTCTTCGCTTATTGCTTGGAGTTATCTTCTACCGCGAGTTAGGTTGGAGCTATCTTTTACCGCGATCTTTTTCCGTCTTCGTTCGATGTTCTCTTCCTTCCACATTGAGACCACTAGGTATATGCTCGGTACCACTCAGTACAACAATATTTGGTACCACTAGGTACATGCTCGATACCACTCGATACCGCTCAGTACCGAGCAGGTACATGCTCGGTACCACTCAGTATATGATCGGTACCGAGCCAGTACCGCTTGGTACCTAGCAGGTATATGCTCGGTACTGAGCAGTACATACTCGGTACCATTAAGTACATGCTCGGTACCAAGCAGGTATATACTCGATACTGAGTAGTACATGCTCGGTACCGAGCCAGTACCGCTCGGTACCGCTCAAAATTACATACAATAAAATTTTGTTCCGGGGCGTTGCCCCCGGAAACCCCCACAGGGGCACTGCCCCTTGACCCTGCGACCTGACCGGGCAATCGTTTGTCCACATTGAGAATGAATTCACTGATGTACATTATGCATAATATGAGACTTAGAGATAGGAATTTGAAGA
>NW_021423668.1:0-308 GCF_001605985.2 Dendrobium catenatum
AACTTTCTAGTGCCATCAGAGCACTTTCAAGTGGTATGAGAGCTTGTTTCAAAAAATAAGTTTTTAAAAGCTTTTGAATTTCATTCAATGGCTAATCATAATGTTGCGGAAGGTTATTCAATCACCATATCTCCTTTATTTGAAAATATATCATTTGATTTTCAGAAAACTCGCATGTTTATTTTCTTACAATCGATTGATTTTTGTATGTGCCATATGATTTTAACTGGTTATTCATCATCGTCACGTATTGTTAATGGAGTTAAAACTAATATTTCTTTTAATCAATGGAATAGGGAAGAACAAGT
>NW_021423669.1:0-394 GCF_001605985.2 Dendrobium catenatum
GATATGTCTTTATTGTTCATCTGGTTTCTGCAGCCAGACATTATTAGGTAGAAACATTAGCTAGTTGTTTCAGCTATTATTCTTCCTTCAAACCTGGTGAAATTATTAAGTGCGGACAACGAACATCATTCAGAACCTAATAAAAATACATCATGTCACCCCTTACTCATTACCACGGTTCGGTAATGCTCGGTACTGGATGACGTGATTGTACATGATTTGCTTAAAGGATACTGAAAGTATTTCTGCATAGCTTCTTTCATGTATGTTGGATGATATGAAAGTTGTTACAAAAAATATTCTACGCACAACCAAGAAGCTAGTTGTGAAAGTGTTTGTTAAATGTTCCTTGCAGCTAAAGCCTTATTTGGCTAAATTAATTCATGCCAATGAT
>NW_021423670.1:0-348 GCF_001605985.2 Dendrobium catenatum
CACATAGATGATCAATCTAAATGGAATTGTAATGGTGTTGGTTGTGCATTATTGGGTTTCACATATCTAACCTAATTAAGATGCATAAACCAACCATTATTCAAATATCTTTAACTCTCTTTTGGACTTCTTCCAATTTAAATGAGATTCTAGACAGGATACTGATGCTGGATGATCTATAGTGATATTTATATATATAAAAGTCACTTTCTTTAGGTTCAAAATTTTGAAACTAAACTAAAGGACATCCCTTAGTTGGCTCTGAGATGATTGTCTAATGTTCTCATTCACTATTCAATAACTATAACTTCCAAATTTAAATCTATTATTGACTGAACTAGGATGTTA
>NW_021423671.1:0-250 GCF_001605985.2 Dendrobium catenatum
CTTAACAAGCATTTCTCATATGATATAACTAGTTAGGTGTATTGGAATTATATATATTTTTAATATTCATGTTTATTAATAGATAGATATTATTGTGTTGGAATATTATGATAATATTATGACTAGAAGCATTTCTCATGTCACCATGTTAGAATATTATAAAAATTTGTGATGTCTCGAAATTTAATTTTGAAAGAATTATCTATTTTATCTTTTGATTAATCTATTAGAGCTACTAATATCACTTATT
>NW_021423672.1:0-1409 GCF_001605985.2 Dendrobium catenatum
AAAATCTAGAAGGAAGAGAGAACAAGAGTGAAGTAATCACAAATCAAGAGTAGAGACTAATACCTTTAAGTACCAAGTGAGACCTTTGTGCTCTAATGGCAAGAAATCTCCTTTAAATGCTCTCTCACACTCTCTTCTTGAGTCTTCCTTCAGTTGGCATTCAGATCAGTAGGCAAAAATATTAATTGGTAGTCTAAATTGGATTACTTATATGAAAGACAAGAAAAACCGTCCAAAATTGTAAATTTTTAAGTCAATATGCATTGGATCGTCCCGTACGATCGGGGATCGTCCTGGACGATTTTACTTAAATGCATTGGAAACGAACCTAATGTATATGGGTACGAAATGACTTTGTACACATACATCATCCCGTACGAACTAAGATCGTCCGGTACGAACGATTATTCCATCGATCGGTTCCTAAAAATTGCAGAATGTCACTAAAATTTCAGAGTCGATTCACTTCGTCCTGGGACAAAAAATGGGTTCGTCTGGATGAAATTTTTATAGAGAGCAACTCATCCTGGGACGAATACAATTCATTTCTGGATGACTATTTTTGAGAGAATATTTCATCCCGGGATGAATACACTTCATCTTGGACGATATTTTTATAGAGAGCAACTCATCCTATAATGAATACACTTCATTCTTGGACGGTTATTTTCTAGAGAACATTTCGTCATAGGACGAATACACTTCATCCTGGACGATCATGACTTAGAAAAAATTTCTTCAAGTTCCTGTTCGTTCCATTGCTCTCACAAGGAGAAAACGGACCTGATCGTCCCATACGAATTATGTTCATCCCGTACGATCAGTACAAAATTTTTAAGCTCTCCTTAAGTGTGTGTGTTTATTCACTCAATTACAATCACTCCATCACAAACTTTATTCAAAAAAAAAAAAAAATAGGCTTCAAAATCACAAAGTATCTCATGCTGAATTTTATTTGAAGTCGTCGTAGTCTAGAGTTCAATTTTCCTGAAATGTTAGTACTCACAAGAACAAAAATAAATCTTTCAAAAAAGTGTTAGGAGATATCAACACATAAAGCAATAATATTTGGAATCATCAAAATTATATAAGTTACAAGAATGTAAAACATGCAAATAACAACTCTCTTAACAGTTGCTAAGTCAATATAGATGATATTTCTTTTGGTGGTAAAGGTGGGAAGATAGGAAGCGACTATGGTACACTATAGGAAAATCATCTATTACCGATGAAAATTTTTTAGTGAAAATTGATCATTTTCCGGTAGTTTTTGAATTTACAGGCAATTTTCTGGCAAAAAAGTTTTTGCCGGTAAAACCCCTGTTGGAAAAATATTTATGGTGGCTTTTTCCTATGAAAATAAGTTACCATAAAATTAAAAAAAAAAAAATTCTATCCCACCTACCCGC
>NW_021423673.1:0-375 GCF_001605985.2 Dendrobium catenatum
TCAGGCACTTGATTTGAATTTATTTAGACTAATATCAGATCATTTATGGTGCTATAAATTCACGTTATTAAAAAATTCAGGTCGACTATAAGTTTAATGAATTAAAGTTATAATTTTAAATTTAATTAAAAATTTTATTCATTCAAATTTTGCCTTGAGATTCATATATACTGATCAATTAATATATCTAAAAAAGAAAAAAAAAAACTTAAGTTTCACGATTTTCAATTTCAACTATAAAAAAAAAGTTATTCGATTTGAGTTTATTTTGAGTTTTTTTTTTTATGTGGCAATTTACAGTTCCACAGATTTTTTTTGGATGTTTTGAATAATTGAATTAGAACAAGCCAAATAGAAAATTATTATTACTGAACT
>NW_021423674.1:0-248 GCF_001605985.2 Dendrobium catenatum
ACTTTAGAAATAAAAGTAGGCTGAGATTATGTAGAAGGATCAGGTATTTTCTTTTGTTAGGATATTAGTTTGAATCTGTATTTATACTTATGTAATATTAAAAATAATGAATAATAATTTACTTTAAAAAATATTATAATTTCATTCACAACTAACATACCCAATATGTGCATTAGGCTTTGCGAATGTCATCTCAGCAACATCATGCATATCATGTACATGATCAAGTGCGATTGAATCACATATTT
>NW_021423675.1:0-217 GCF_001605985.2 Dendrobium catenatum
ATTTGAAGATTATATGCATGATTCAACTTGCACTACTGGTAAAGAGATTTGGGATAAATAGTGTATTACTTATGAAGGAACTAAAAAAAGTTAAGCAATCTCGATTAAATATTTTGTTGCATGATTACGAACTTTTTTATATGAAACCATCTGAATCAATTTCTAAAATGTATATAAGTCTTACTCAAATTGTAACTTCTTTGCATGCCTTGGGAAG
>NW_021423676.1:0-212 GCF_001605985.2 Dendrobium catenatum
TATTAAGTCTAAATGGAAAAGAAGTTTTAAATGGAAATAGGGTAAACAATGTTTACATGCTAGATTTGAATTTTATTCAATCTCCTACTGGTTTTTGTTTAAAAATTGTTTCTGATGAATCATGGCTTTAGCATAGGAGACTTTGTCATTCTAGTATGAAAAACCTTAGGAGAAATACCCAAAAGAACTTAGTGAGAGGTATACCAAAACTA
>NW_021423677.1:0-213 GCF_001605985.2 Dendrobium catenatum
AATTGCTGCAGCAGCTAGAACTTCAGCTTGCAAAGTGTCCCAATGTTCAAATCTCCTACCAGCCGCCCCAATGAATGCACCAACATAATTACGCATAATAATGCCAATCCCAGCCTGATTAGAGGAGAGCAAAGAAGAATCCACATTAAATTTTAGCCAACCTGGATGGGGGGCACCAGGGGCGGAACCGACTTTAATTTTGAGGGGGGGCAA
>NW_021423678.1:0-290 GCF_001605985.2 Dendrobium catenatum
AATTCAACATCTCTATCAGATCCATAGCTCTTTTAAAATCTCTCACCTCACATTAATATCAGAACTTCCCATCTGATCTACAAATAGAAGAAAAACTCCGCTTAAAATTAATTCGGGTCAATGAGTCGGGTTCGGGTCTAACCTGAACTGACTCAGGTTTAAATAGGTTGACCCGAACCCGGCCTGTTTTTGTAAACGGGTCAAGTTTTTCCACCCGACCTGACTAGCCGGGTTATCGGGTGGACCTGACCCTACCCGCGAACTCGGGTGTTGTGGGTTGCAAATGCGAG
>NW_021423679.1:0-234 GCF_001605985.2 Dendrobium catenatum
TAATTTACTTAATATTAATATTAATACAAAATTCATTTAATAATAATTAACTGTTAACTAATTATTAATCTATCTAAAAGTGTAATTAGAATATATTAACTAAATTTATTTAAATTTTAAAAGATATAATTACCTGATTTTCTGGTTGTTACAGATCCTCTCCCTAGCAAAGCCGTTTTCCGTTCTACATCAAATATCCCCATCTATTTCACCATTACCTTGAACAATAGACAT
>NW_021423680.1:0-218 GCF_001605985.2 Dendrobium catenatum
ACTTAGAAAATAGCCCGGGATTTCATTTAAGGGCCTATGAACGCCTTCTGTCCGCTCTTACACATGTTGCGGATCCGGTGGCGTTAATCTAAGATTTCTAGATTAACAAGATCAAATGAGTGATTTAATGTATTTGAATCAAATGAGTGATTTAACGTATTTGAATCAAATATGACATTTTCTGGCATTGACATAACCTCTTAAATAGATATTCTTAA
>NW_021423681.1:0-213 GCF_001605985.2 Dendrobium catenatum
GTGAACCTTCCAAGATCTCTTTGTGAGTTCTTGAGGAAGAGGCGCTTGTATATCTCTTTGTGAGTTCTATTGGAGGTGTTGTGTGAGGTTTGTAGATCCGGCAATTTCTCCTTCTCCCGAAACTCAATTTATTTCCTTCTTTACCTAGCCGAAATTCCCTTCCACCCTCCCCATTAGTCCACCGCCGACCACCACAGGCCGACTCCACCACCA
>NW_021423682.1:0-406 GCF_001605985.2 Dendrobium catenatum
GAGTTTGTAAGGACTTCTCCGCCTTATTGTGGGAGGAAAAGGAGAGTCACTTGTGTTTAGTGCAATACCTGGAGAAGGAGTCTCTAAGGAGTGGACATAGGTCTAGTTGGACCGAACCACTATAAAATTTGGTGTTCTTCTGTTCCTTTATGTTTACTGAATTTTTATTTTCCTCACTTTATTTTACTATAGTTGTAAATTAGTTTGTGAAAATCTATTTCTATAAGTAACTGCATACTCATAGGATCATTGTTTAAAAATTTGTTAAAAAGGTTTTTTAAAATTCAAAAGAATTTTTTAATTATCAATTCACCCAATCTCTTGGTTAGCTTTGGGACAGTTCTACTAGGTCTAACAACCTGCACGAACTTTTTTTCATACTTAGCCCCCCTCTCTTTCTCTCACT
>NW_021423683.1:0-200 GCF_001605985.2 Dendrobium catenatum
ATACAGTACACTCAAGATATGAGATTTATACAAGAACTGATAAACGATATAAATTCCAATATGCTTATGATGAGTAGCTATTTCAACTTCTTCGGTGCTGCACCTTCTCCTCCTCCTCCAGATCAGGGTCCATCTGAGTGACACATGTACTTATTTTTGTTAATGTTTTTTATTTTTGAATCATATGTCGTATTCATATC
>NW_021423684.1:0-474 GCF_001605985.2 Dendrobium catenatum
GCGAACTTTTTGAGTAGATAAGCAGGTCCACCTCAGAGAAGATCATGGAATCATAACAGCACAGAAAGTGACGCTCCGAACTACTTCTGCTTTACGTAGATTAACCCACTATCTTCAAAAGCAGCCACTAGAGCTATTCACTATCGGTATGAAAGAAGAAGCTAAAGAATAGGAGCAATTCGCCCTTACTCCCTTACTCAACCGATAGAATATGTATTCAGCGATTCGATTCTTTCTTGAAAGCGGCTTCTAAGGGAATTCCCCTGCCTTATTAAGGACTTACCAACTTACCTATCGGAAGATAGCTTTGAAATATGTATAGGTCACTTCAACCAACAACTCAAGCTATTTCTTACTGGTGTGGATTCTAAAAAAGTACTAGAAACGATGGGATCTATACAACTTCACTTGTTCCACAAACTCCAACTACTATTTTCGGCTGAAACTGACTCCAATCAGTCAACTACCATCCAT
>NW_021423685.1:0-297 GCF_001605985.2 Dendrobium catenatum
TAAATATAATTAATTATAATTAGATTAAAACTTAAGCAGGATTTAGGTTAAATGGCTTCGGGTATGCAGATCATTCAGAAATTGAGCAGGATTTACGCTAATTTGATCTCTCCCTAAATCTCATGGGGGAATGAATCCTGCATTGCCCTCTTCAGGTTGCCCTAAGGGACTGTTCTACAACAGGATTTTATGCAGGATTTGGTCGAAGAAGCTCGCAGAAGGCAGAAAGTTACCTTCACAGCTTGCGGGCTCCCGTTGCCGCCTCCGATAAGAATGTCGTAACTGCCGTTCCCACGG
>NW_021423686.1:0-236 GCF_001605985.2 Dendrobium catenatum
ATTTGAATTCCAAAGAGGTGAAGACATCCCTAAAGGGTAGAGTCTTCTTCCATTTGGAAGTCAAATTAGGATCTCTTTCAAATATCCAAAGAGGAAAGATAACACCCCAATTAAGGGGGAATTTCTTTTCATTTGGGTATCCGGAACCGACGAATCAAGATGTTCGTGAGAAGACAAAGAAATGGACAACGAGAAGAAACCCAAATTTCAAATTCATTTGATTTAGGATTAGAAAT
>NW_021423687.1:0-1223 GCF_001605985.2 Dendrobium catenatum
ACATTCTTTCCAAGTTAGATCTTGGGGCGTGACAGAACTTGCTTTAGATAAACTTATTAAAGGAAAATAATAAATTTATTGAGTATAATTAACTTAATTATTTTGGTTGCTAATAATTGTTGTTAATCTATTAAATATCTAAGTGATTTAGATTCTTTTGAATATAGGATTTGTGGAGCACTACATGTTAAAGCAAGAAAGATTGGTGTTGAGATCGAAATGTTTTGCTTCTTATGACTTCATTCTGGCAGGTGACTCTTTGTTGAGTAAGGAATAAGCATATTTTTCCTTGTTAGGCGTCTAGCCCTTGCTACACATTATATGTGGATAATGTGTATGATAAAATGTGATAATTCATCCACAACATTACATGCTATCATTTTGACATTATATGATAGTTTGTTTTGCCATGTGGATTGTTTCATAATATTCTGAATAGTTCATATATTTTATCCTGATTATTCTGAATAACTATTATCAATACAAATTATAAATTTTATAATACATATAACAAAGCTTAATAATGTTATAACCTTTGTTAAGCACTATTAATGAAAATATAGTATATATATAATACAAGTTTGTATGTTTGTTGCTTGTAAATGTTGGTATTGAACCTTATTGGTTAGCTGGGGCCAACAGATCCCAAGAGTGACAACTCTATAGGAAATGAAATCATTGGATTTCCTTGGGATTGGTGCTTACCTTTCTCAAATGGGTATTATAGTAGACCGACTATAAATGCTTACATATACAAATATAAAGAAAATAAATTGCTAATGTGTCATCGATGGATATATGGATATCACATATTTGTAAGTGAATGAGTTTGCATTTGAATGCAATGATTACTAGTTGACAAATAAATATTTTAGAGTTATGCTAGCTTCCATAAATGAAGTATGTATATTTGAAAATCTCATTTCATATATTTTGTTTCTACTTATGTTATCTTCTTTGCTCATATTTATTCCCTTGTTGTTTATATTTTACTTAGTGGAGTTTCACCTACTGAGTTTGTTTCTTGTAAACTCACACATTATTTCATGGCTTCGGGTTTGCTAGTTTGGATTGCTTAGAGTTATTTAAATGATTTAATTGTGTAATTAAAATTTTATTTATTTTTGGTGGACGTTTAATATTTGTTTAGATTTTGGTGTTATGATGATTTATTGGTGGATATAAATTATTGAAGTCTTATATTTTTTATTGCTTAATTTGGG
>NW_021423688.1:0-256 GCF_001605985.2 Dendrobium catenatum
TCTGATAAAAAAACTTAGCTGAAATTTAAAAAAAAAATAAACAGATCACCTTGTTATCCTCTAGCAGAAAAGTGAGGGTTTTCTGATTTTTTTTTTTAAACATATCACCTTGTTATTTTATTGAAGATTAAGTGGTGCCGTGGTGGCTGTTTGATTTTTCTGAAATGATTTTTATGGTTTTGTATAGAATACATTTTTGCTGAAATGATTTTTATGAATATAACATGTAGCAAAAGTTGTATGCTCCCTAGTTTCC
>NW_021423689.1:0-334 GCF_001605985.2 Dendrobium catenatum
CAGGATTCTTAATTAAGGCAGCCGTCATTAACAGATCGTCCTTGAAGATAAGCTCAAAACAGAAAGAAATTTCCGCCATAAATAATTAATGTATTATGTATTTTTGGTAATCAGCCAGGACGATCTAGGATCGGCCTAGATGATATTCACAAAATATGCCTTAATTGGTAAGACAATCAAAGCAGTAATTAAGGATGATTGATACGATCATATCGTCCTGGATGATCACAGGATCGACCAGAACGATCTATTAAAAAATCTTAGTTACTTCTGGATAATAAATGTCTGCCAGCACATATTCAGGGCGATGTGCTGGACGATCGGGATCGGACAG
>NW_021423690.1:0-295 GCF_001605985.2 Dendrobium catenatum
GAGAGAGAGAAAACAAGAAAGAGAAAGAGCGTGCAAGCAAGAGAGCAAGAGAGAGAGATAGAGAGAGAGAAGAAGAAGAAGAAGAGGGAGAGAGAGTGATAGGGAGAGAGAGAGGGAGAGAGTGAGACAGAGAGAGAGAAAGAAAGAGAGCAAAAAAGAGCAAGGGAGTGCAAGAGAGAGAGAGAGAAAGGGAGGGAGAGAGAGAGAGAGCAAGAAAGAGCAAGGGAGTACAAGAGAGAGTGAGAAAGGGAGGGAGAGAGAGAGAGAGAGAAAGAGAGCAAGTGAGAGCAAGCTA
>NW_021423691.1:0-349 GCF_001605985.2 Dendrobium catenatum
ACATAAGTCATGAAAAAATAGATTTGCAACAATATATATCATATAATTGACTAATACATAATTTATATTATAAAATATTTCCTAAATAATGAATGGCAGATAAATCCATGATTTTAATTAACATCCTATACGATCAATATCATCCTTTATGATTAGTTTAAATAACAATAATTATATTAATTATCAAATTTAATAATTATTTTTTGTAACCAATCATATAATATGATATGTATCATACAGTATGATTAGTTCAATAAATTTATTATCTATTTTTTTTCACTACCTCACTCCCTTGAGTGTGTTTGTGCATGATGATTAGGCTAGCATACACCCTTACCAGACTTAACTT
>NW_021423692.1:0-1132 GCF_001605985.2 Dendrobium catenatum
AACGTCCGTCGACTACTATCCCTCTAACCACCATCAGACGTCGACGATGACCCCATGGATTTTTATTTTTTATTTTTACTTTTTAAGATTTTTCACGTAAAAAACTTGGTGTCTCTTATAAACACTACACCCCCACTCTTTTTTTTGTTTATGTGTTGGACTTTCGTACAAGGCTAGCACACTAAAGTCTATATCCCTCTACCACCGTGAATTTTCCAGGCCACAACAAGACTTATTTTGACTTGAATAAATTGAATTAAAATATTTTTCATCTCTTTAAGCTCGCCTTATCAAAATATTTATTTTGACTATAAGTTACCTTAAATCAGATATCAGATTTTCCTAAATTTAATTTAAATTTTCAATTCATATTATATCAATATTTATGTTTGATCAAATCAATTCTTGATTTCATGTCAATATTAAATAATTAAATATTAAACTATATCGATATTATATATTCTAATATTCTAAATATCTAAGAATTTTTTTTCCTAATTTATATTTAAATATTGTACCATTCTAAATATTACCTGTATTTCATCTGCCAACTTTAGTAGAGATAGGACTCCGTTCGACCATCTTAATCAATTCACCGATTTTTATTATTTATAATTTACAAATTCATTTATATTGGACTTGCAAAATAATTTATTTTTTATTTGCCAATCGAATCAACCGATCCGAATTAATAGTCAAAGCATTAACAAGCGGTCCTCTTGTACAAAGTTAAAACTAGCCGTAACCATCTCATTGTAATTAAGGGCACGCTTGAAATTAATTTTTATTTTTATTTTTTAAAATCTACGTTGAATTTGCAGATTTAAATTATTTCTTGACTTTTAAAATGAATTAAATTTTAAAAACTTGTTATATATTTTATAAATATTTCCATTATTTTAAAAAGTTTATCTTGCCCACGGGCCTTCACTACTTTATCATCTGCCTTCATTAATGCCTCATATCTTAATGAACCTTCAAAAGTGTTCAAATGACATCATTGATAGAGGTATCAATTCGGATCAATGGGTTGCATTTGGGTCAAGCCTGACTTAACCTGGCAGTAAGCGGGTCGAATCCGATTCGTTGGTTGTAATACTCCACTGTCCAATAAAATGACATAGTGGACATT
>NW_021423693.1:0-272 GCF_001605985.2 Dendrobium catenatum
TTCTGTTTAGTTTAGTTTAGCTATTAATTAAATATCTTATATCTAATTTGATATGGTTCTGATTTTCGTATCTGTTCTGTAAGCAAATCTGATTCTGATTTCCGTACGATATGAATCTGCTTCTGATCTGTATGATATGATTTTGATATGATTTTGATACAATTCTGTTTTGTTTCCGATTTGATCTGAACTTCTGATTTCTGTACGATTCCGTTTCTGATGTGATCTGTCTGAGCTGTTCTGTTTCTGATTTGATATGACTTCTGTTTCCG
>NW_021423694.1:0-524 GCF_001605985.2 Dendrobium catenatum
TATGATTTTCTTTTACTATGTGTGAACCATTATGTAAAATTAATTTAATAAACAATTAATTTAGAATTAGGTAGAATATTGTCTTATACTAATTTAAATTTAATTGATCTATATATAGTTCAAAATTTAGACTTAATATAACTAATTCAAATAAAATAATCTTAAGTATAAAAATAATTTATTTGAACTCAATTCATTAAGAGTCTTATGAGAAAAATATATATTTCTTAATGAATAATAAGATAGAGAGTAATATATATAAGCCTTTATAACGAGAATAAATAATTTTTTTTATGTGTATTTTTTAAAAAATTTTATTAAAAAATATATCTCATGATCTATGATTACATTAAAAAATAATATTTTGAGAATAATTTAATAGCTAATACTAATTTGTGCCATCATTTAAAAAAAATTCAAGTTCCAACCCTGCATACTAGGCCAATGCTCAGAAACATTGAAGAACTCACACCACCATAAACTTATTGACCTCCCCTCCTTAACTCATTGTCCCCGAATTCGCT